>NC_057803.1:611887689-612187689 GCF_018294505.1 Triticum aestivum | reverse complement strand
CGCCAGAGGGGAGGCCGCCGCCGCCTTGTCCTCGTCGGGCGAGCGCGCTGGGGCGGGGGACGCAGCGGATCCGTTGTCGTCGTCTCAGTCGGCGTCGGGGCGGAGGAGCGGGGATGCGGTGGGCGCGCCGGGCGACGGCGGCCGCAAGATGGGGCTCTGCGCGGCGCAGAGCTCCGGCGCGGCCACCACCACCACGAGGAGGAGCAGGAGCACCGGGAAGGCCATCACCTCTGTCTCTCCTGGAAACTTTTTTGGCAACCGTAAATAAATTGGCAGCCGATTTCTTAGGCTAATTTTTTTGCAATTTGTCCAAAATTGTCAAATGTTGGCCTTCCCTCAAAAGCACTAGCCAAAATTGTTAATTCTTCACAATTACGTCAGAGTTTTGCCAAATTTTAGCTCCAAACCAGTCAACCCCTTGCCGTGTGACGAATTTGTGGTTGTACCCTAGCTATTTTACCCCCACAAAAATTACAGAAGCAACGGTATGCACATTGTACTGTACACAAAAAACAAGTCGTGGCACTCATAATTTGCACACACGCCATGGATTTAGCAGTACCCAAAGCACTTACAGCCTGCTTGGTTTGGTTTGGAGGCATTCTTTTGGCAACCCTAATAAAATAGCAGCCGATTTGTTAGGCTCTAATTTTTGGCAAATCTTCTAATCAAATTACGTCAGAGCCTTACCAAATTTTTGGCTCCAATCCAATGAATCCCTTGCCGTCTATCATCTAGCATGTGACCAAAGGGAGCGGTGCACCCCTTGCTTGTAACGGTAAAAGGAAGGGAATGGTTTCATAAAAAAGAAAAAAAATATTGGAAAGAGGTACTTACAAATCAAACTCCCTAGAGAAGCAAACGGATGCACATTGTACACATAAAGAGGAAGAACCCATTCCACCCAGCCATTCACCTTACCCTAACCGATCCTCGTTTTTTGTTTCAAAAAAAAAAAAAAAACTCATCCTCCTTTCTGGCCTCACCAATGCAGTCACACAAATCTGAGGCAATGCATCTCAAGGCTCATAGATCCCTCCGTCCCACGATGTAAGACGATTTTTGACACTATACTAGATTATCGTGTCATCATTATTCTACCAGACAGAGTCTACAACACAGAGCCGAACAAATCGGCCTGCCAGCGTAATTTGTGCCCACCCAAATGGTCCATCACAAAATATATGTTTTGTTGTCAAACAGATATGGCGGTGAACTCTTCCGTGCTAAGTAAAACAGAAAAGCCAACAGCAGCGGGAAAATGCCCGAAAGAATGCTCAGCAGACCAGGGTCAAGCTGCTGCCGCAGGCTGTTTCTTGGTCTGGTACTTTGGGTGTTTCCCTTTCCACCCTTTCTTCTTCGGCTGCTCCTCGGCTGGCGATGGCTCCTCGGCCGCCTCGGCGTCGTCGGCGGTGAACGGGGAGTAGAGGAACTTCTTGGTGTTGCCGGCCTGCGTGCAGGAGAGCTTGATGATCCTCCTCCCCCACATCCACTTGAGCAGGATCTTCATGTGGGTCTTGCTGTTCAGGCCATCGATCGCAGCATCCTGTCGCCATCGTTAGATGATTTGCATCAGCACAAACACTTGATTAGATATAAGCAGTGGTATTACATGATCTCCAAATCACAAGCTCTTGATTACATATGAACAGTAGTATCCCATCATAGACATAAACAGTAGTATTGCAAGAGCTCAAAATCTGGCAGCGATAAGCATGTCCTAAACTGTTATTGGGAGATTGCACAAGTACTACAGGAATTATTTGAGTTGGTTGCACACGTACACAAGGGACTACAGGGACTAGTTTTGGGTTCTTTGCTTCGTACGCTAAGGAGATTGGCATGGCAGCAGTGGTGTGGTTCAACTAGCAGTCAGACGGGAACCGAGGATGGCGACGTGTGCATAAGGCTCGGAGGAGTCTGGAGCATGTCGTGGAAGGATCATGCATACACAGGGCGTCAAGGCAATGCACGGATGTGCGAGGCGGACACGACGCAGGGTGGAGCATGGTGCAGTCGGATAATTTCGGCTGGGTCGGACTGGACTGTCTGACGGATCGACGAGGATGTCGGTCAAAGCAGAAGATGGTGGTGATTTCAGCGACAACGACATAGGAGTGTGATGCTGATGGTGACCGACTTCTGGGGCGTGGAAACACGTGGTGCAGGTCTAAGGGCTTGTGCGGCTTCGACAAGACTATGGCGCAGGATTGATTCAAGGCGGTGTACACATGAGAGAGCTTGAAGTCGACAGGGTGCAGGGTAGCGTGGCCAGCTACATAGAGTCATGTTGAAGGTGGAGCTGGAGTCTGATGGACGACTTCACTCTGTGCTAATGGAGGGGCTACGACGTAAATGCATGGAGAGTCGAAGCCTATTTCAGCGGGATAGCGAGAGACACGTGGATCGGATTGGGTACCAATGGTCTGATGGAGGCGTGATACTCGGCATCGGTCGGTGATGATCGATGGTTCTCTGCAGTGGGGGGTTGAGGCAGTGTGGGCTAGCTACCCGGGAGACTCGACCAGGACAGCAAAGGCTCGACGCGGTGATAGCGGCGAGGCGTGCGGTAAGCACGGGACACAGCGACAGACCAAGGCACTGGTGGTCATACGTGTGATCAGACAAAGTGTGCAAGGGTGCTGAAGCAGTGTTGACGAGTACTGGATTCAAGTTGGTGACTGGGTCTATCGGTGCTAGTTGATGGATAGGAGTTGACCATGGAGAATCTGAGAAAGTGGCGGAAAGTCTAAAATTGTCAAAAGCTGAGAGAGTACATGGCCGTATATTCTGTGGTGTTCAGTGCACATGGCAAAGTGCGGATGACAAGGCAGAAGGAGGCGGAATGCTATAGCGATGGGACAAGTCAGAGACTATCCGAAAAAAGGATGAGACAACTGTGAATTTGACTGAGGGTGACACAAGGTGACGGTGAAATTCCTTCAAGTTTCAGACAAGCAGTCAAGAAAGAGCGGTGATGTTGAGTTCAGATAACTCTTATATGTGGCGTCTAATATGTGAGTTGTTCATTTTCACGCAGACAGTATTCGGTGTGTGATGACGTTGAACGGATTCTCCGGAAATTGGGAGCACAAAGTAAAGTAATGAGGAACTTAATTTTTGCTCGAGTGTTGACTGTGAAGAAGACGAGAAGGGACTACAGTTGCAGGTGGAGTCACATGGAGTCTGGGAGTAGCAGCGGTGCTCATGGTGTATCTCAAGTCCATGTACATGAAGGTTCGACGCACGGATGAATTCAAGGTGGTGGAGAATATTCGCCAAGGTGGACTTTGTTAGAATTATGTCGAATATTATTGTACAAGGTAGGTTACAATTGGACTTGGTTTTGGACTGTGTGTATACAGGGTAGGAGTTGTGTCCTAATAGGACACTTGTATCCTAGGCCTCTCATATATATCGGGGGTAGACACACGATGTAACCTATGCCAACATAATAGCACGGGCACGCGGGGGAGCCGGTGGCGTGTGCCGGCGCCCGGGCGGCCGGGGTGCGGTATTGTGACGGTGTCACGGGGAGGAGCGCCCGTAGTCAGGCCCCGGGGATGTAGCCATATCGATGAACCTCGTTAACAAATCTCGGTGTTATGCTTGTGTGATTGCTTTGGTCCTCGGATGATCGATGGTGGCCTCGGATTTATTCTAACACATTGAGCATCTAAAACAGAAGTGGCATGAACAAGAATCAATTGTTTACCTCACCACCAGGTGGCTATCATAGCATACACATTCAGCAGCTTATTCGGTGCCAACAGACTAAAAGATGCCTGATTACAAACCTAATTGCAGAAATTTCCTACTAGCACCCAAATAGTCATGGCAAGATCACTGAGTTGAACATACACCATATTACATCTGTAATACAAGAGTATGGCTAAACGCGAAGAAGGGTAAAACTACTCTGTAATCACAAGACAAAGTTGATATACAAGAGCACGGCTAAGCGCGAAGAAGAGTAAAGCTATCTACTTTATTTGCTGCCCAAATGCAAGAAGCCAAGGCACTAAAAAGAGGGCAGAAGCTACAATCTTCCTGGTCTAAACATCATCTATCTGACCAATGAAGGAAGTACAGGCAGAGGCCAAGCTGTACTACTTGCTTCGGGGCATCAGTTCCATCAGCTCTTACTACTACTGCATCAAATTTATTTGCCGGCCACGGACGAACAAAGTTGCAGCAATACATCGAGCTCAACAGCTAGAGGTCGTTGACACACGCACGGGCAGCCGAGTGAGTTGACGCGCGCGTACCTTGGCGTGGTTCCAGGTGTTGCCGACGGTGAGGGGCCCGTGGTCGGCGAGGATCTGGAGGAGGCGGCCGGAGATGGCCACGGCCTCCTCCTTGGGCACCTTGGGGTTGATCCGCCGGATGTCCACCGCCCGCTTCCGCGAGAAATGCCTCCTGAACGCCTCCCACGCCGTCGACCCCGCCCCTCCTCCCCCGCCGCCGACGCCCCGGAGGAACTGCATATCGCCGCCGCCGCCGGGTCTCTGCTCGCTGAGCTGGGGTTTCGGCCGAGAGAAGCAGAGGAGAAGCCCAGTGAGCGGCCCACGACGGGAAGCCTAATAATAATATAGCTAGACTCTGGCCCATGGGATGCTATGTGGGCTTGGCCCAGTTCTGTTCCCCTTCACTGCCTCGTCGGCCACCGCAGCCCGACCAACCATCCCATATCTCTCCCCGCCGATGACAGCCGCCGGTGACACCGCCGCCGCCTGACGAGCTTGCCTCCTCCGAGGTAATCCACCTGCACCTCCCCCCTCCCCCTCTTTACGCTCGGGCGCGAGCTCGGTGAGTGGCCGCCGATCGAGACTGCCGACATATGAGCTCGGTTGGTCAGGTCCGATTTGGTTCCGATGTCTGAGAATTTTTTGGTCGAATTGGGCAGGGCACATGTCCGCTCTCCGTCTGTGCAAGGGAGCCGTCCAGTCGCCGCCGGGGCACCGGTGCTGGTCGGGGTGCTCGAGGTCGAGGAACCTTGTCGCCGCCGCTGCTGCCGCGTCCTCCTGCGCTCCAAGAGGGGCCGCCGCCGCCGCGTGCTGCCGGAACAAGCATCAGGGGAGCTTCCGCTTGGTGCGCGCGTCTCCTTCCTTCGGCAGAAGCACCAGGTAGCGTTTACTGTTAGTGTGTTACCACACCAAGAATATCCGTTCCAAATAATACAGAAATAAGTAGCTACAAAACCTGCAAGTTGTGCGATGTGTGTCGATTTCTCCAATGAAGATTGTTCGATTATCATTACAGTATTCAGTCAGTTTTATGTAAAAAAATGAGGAATTCTTCAGTGTAGGGTGGCTGGAGATTGTTAATCTTTGTTTGTTTCAATCGTATGCTACAAGCTTTCAGTGTAAATACTACTGACTATTTAGTCGCCAATGAAGATTGTTCGATGGTCATTTCAGTGTAAATACTAGTACAAGGTTTCACTGTAAATACTAGTACTTAAGTTTAGAACACCGTTGCAATGGCAAGGCAATGCAAGTGAATTGACTCACTAGTAGGCAGTGTGCCAAGTATTACACCGTAGAGAAATTTTTTATTTCATGCATATCTCACATAGTATACGCCCTCCCCCATTTACCATGAGGTTCTCAATTCAGTGAGTGTACAGTTTCATTCCCTTCTGTTCTGATATGTTGACTGAAAACATACATAATGGAAACTAGTTATCCCTAATCTAGGCATTCCAGTGTTGACATGTTCACTCAAGGTTGATGTATTTATGCTTGAAATGTCAACTTGGAAGAGAATGCATGATTTACTCATTAGTCGGTACTTGCACGGTTCCCACATCACAGAAGATGCACAATTCCCGAATTCTGTAGGTAGCGAATCCTAAATACTCCTATGTGCTAGCACATTCAGTACACTGTGTTTAACCTGTTCATTGTGCCTAACCTGTGTTTAACTTATTTAATGCGATTAGTTATGCCTAACCTAAGTATCCTAGATTTAACCTGTTCACTGAAGGTTGATGTCCTTATGCATCAAATATCAACTAGGGAGAGAATGTGGGATTTCGGTTTATTCAGTACTGGGTCCTTGCACGGTTCCAGCTTCAGAGAAGCTGCATACTTCAAAATTTCTGTAGGTAATGAAGCCAAATTTGTGCTAGCTCGGTTAGTGCATTGTGAGTGGTATGGGTTAAGAATTCAGTTTTTTTTAGATGGTTAAGAACTCAGTCTTAATTAAGGGCTCGTGTTTTTTCATGCCATCAGATGGTCTTTGTTGCAACAGGTCACTATCAGTTGTATTTAGGATACTTAGGTTAGGCATAACTAATCTAGGATACTTAGGTTAGGCATAACTAATCGGTTAGTGCATTGTGAGTGGTATGGGTTAAGAATTCAGTTTTTTTTAGATGGTTAAGAACTCAGTCTTAATTAAGGGCTCGTGTTTTTTCATGCCATCAGATGGTCTTTGTTGCAACAGGTCACTATCAGTTGTATTTTATCTAATAATCTGCTCTGCGTGTTCCTCTGCCTTCCTTTCCTGAGTTATTGTTCTGTGTCTTGAAAGACAGCATGCTTTCTTCTGACAATGTTCAATAACATATTATCGGAAATATTTTGTTCTTTCTGTAGGGTGGTGCAATGGGCCATTAAGACTATGGCAGACGACAATCCCGACAATTCAGGCAATAGCACTCGGCTGTTTAATGCAATTCAATCTTTCTTAAAGAAGTTGTCTGGCAAGCTGAAGAAAGTGAGTAGAGGGTTTCCAGTAAAGATCCTATTCTTTCTGATAGGATTTTACTGTGCCACGGCATTTGCTACCGTCATCGGGCAAACAGGCGACTGGGACATACTTTCTGCCGGATTGGCTGTTGCCATCGTCGAGGTTATTGGCGCTCTCATGTACAGGGCTTCCTTTGCGCTTCTTGGCAGGATGAAGAATATGATTTCCATATTCAATTACTGGAAAGCCGGGCTCACGCTTGGATTGTTCTTGGATTCGTTTAAGTATGAAGTGGATGAACTCCTTGAATCATGTAGTCCGCTTAACTTTGAGATTAATATATTTACTGGGCTTTGGTAAATTTTTGCTCCAGATTTTAGTACCTTGGTTCATCCGCCAAATGTTGCCCAAATTACGCCTGCTCCTGCATCCATAACGACCCCGATGGCGCATTTGCATCGATGATGAGCCTGATGGCGCTGGCGCATTCCTCATGTATGAAGCTGTGCTCCTGCTCCTCGTCATCCTCTCCCTCAGCGGGCATCTTCTTGTGCTGCTCCCACTAGGACAGGCTCCGCTCTCTCCTCTGGTCTTGGCATCCTGCCATGCTGCAAGACAGCCTGCACACCATCATCTCCATCGGAATGGTGCCGAGCAGGCAGCTTCTGAGCACAAGGTAGTATCATGGCGCTGGCGCATTCCTCATGTATGAAGTTGTGCTCCTGCTCTGTACAACTTATTCTGAATTTTGACACCAAACTTATTCTGAATTTTGACACCATTCTGGAAGGTCATCTCTTGTAAACTTCAGCTGCTGACCAATGGTACCGTGCCTTGCTGTTTGCAGAGCGTGGAAGCGGGAAAAGAGTGCGGCTTGCCTGTGATCATGCCTGGGGATAACATCCTGAAGTTCTTCACGAGGCTTGGCCCACACAAGACGCGCTGACTTGGAGCAAGGGCGAAGTCGAGGTGCAAGTCAGATGTTCAGTTTTGTGAGACCGCTGGTATCTGCAAGCGGGCTTATGGTTGACTGATTGTAGTTAGCCGTTAGCGACTTATGATTGATGGATTGATTTATATATGCAAGCGGCTTACGGTTGACAGATTGATTGTATGTAAGAAGTGCGTTCGTGGGTTTTTAGAGATGACGAAAATAATCTTTCATGTGTATTAGATATGGAATCCCAGTAGGCTTCTTTATTTTTCTCTCTCCATACAATCCCAAAATGGATCGGGTTCTACTGTGAAAAGAGATAACGGAACACAAAAGAGTACCCAGCATCCATAGGGTTGAATAATTCATCACCCGCAAAAAAAAGGGTTGAATAATTCATGGTTTTAGGGTTAAATCATTGTTTCTATCATGGAACTGGTTGAATAATTCATTTTAGATGAACTTGTTGAATGCTACGACATTGGGAATCTTTCTCCCCTGTCACCAGGGATGCAGGCGGGCATCCTGCAAAGTCACGCATAAGTAGAGAATTAGTTCAAATTGAACTAAATCTGAGAGGAGCAACTATAAGTAAAGTAAATCTGTTTTGCATGTGGAGCGGGGCGGATCGGCGCCGCTCTGCACCCCTAGCTGTCACACCCAAATCCTAGAGCTTAGGTGCACGACAATGAGCGTGTTAAGAGGGATGGATACATATTGTCGGTTCATTTGTGGTTTTTTTTCGTCAATAATCAGGGGTTCACACCCCTAGCTTCATTTCATTGAAACGAAACCAGTTACAATATTCTACCAGACCAGGTCCAACCACTAAAAACTACTCCCTCCGTTCGGAATTACTTGTCGTAGAAATGGATGTATCTAGACATTTTTTAGTCTTAGATACATCAACTTCTGCGACAAGTAATTCGGAACGGAGGGAGTAATAAGCACTCATCTCACCCTCTCAACTAAGGTCCAAAGTTGTCTTGCTACAAAACAAGGGATACAGCATGATAGCAACGTTATAACATCCCAGGCATAATCAAACATCAGCTCCACATAACATCGGATACACCACTCTGATCCTGATGTTCTCCTCCTGCTCTTCATGCTTCATCAGGTACTCCAAGGTTGCGGCTCCATCATATAGTTCATAGGGAGATGTTACAGTGTCCTACCATACATACGTACGCCACCTCCAAGGTCGGTTCAATTGTCATCTCAGCAAGACCAAAGATACTTCATAGTAGTTTCCTTTTCAAATTATCAGGGAATTTGCTACCAACAGAAAAATTGCAATCAATGATAAATTATCATGGAATTTGCTAGCGTCTGTTCTTTCTGCAAGGTTTTCGGAAAGGAAAAGGGGGGAGGAAATTAGATTGCTGCTGAACCAAATAGTAGGAAATAGTGTCCCACTATACGGACGTGCCTTAAAGAACAACACAAGCATATGCACGATGGAGGAGGGGGACATGCATGGACCTAACATTCTTACCGGGATTGTGATCAGTGCAGGATTAATCAAGTCCGGCTATAATCATCAAACAAGAAATAGAAGAAGAAAAACGCTTCCATCTTTATCTCCTGCTATAATGTTAAGGTTCGTGTCACAAGAATAACCCTATATTGGGAAATGGGAATACTACAAAAGCATCTATTATTAAACCATAAGATAAGCGGAAAATAGGCACATTGATGTCGCTCGTCGATTTCACTCTACATTGGGCTCATTGTTTAAGATTGATATTAAACACTTCGCTTTTGTCGATAAATAGATAGTACATAATCATCAATTAGAGGGTACCACTTGCAAATGTTACTTTCAATTGCCACCGCTGGCAACAAGTGGCGCACACGAGGTGCATCACTTGTCACCATCAGTGAGTTCTAAATTTCAAATCGAAATATATCCTGAAGCGAGCGTCCAAATCAGGAACTATTTTCACCCTTGTGTTCCATTGTCTTTGATTTTAGTAGAAATGGCACGTCATTCTATAGAAATCATTTCTGAGGCATAGAGAGCTCCATATCTTTGGATTGCAAAAATTAAAGCGTCTTCAACAAGGAGATCGACCTGAACCCAATATCAAAATCTTTGAGGAAGCAAATCAAGCAAGCAAGGAGTGTAGATAAACGATCCTTCTTCGCTTTGCCAATGAGCAAAATCCTTTGGATTGTTTCTACCTAAATGTTGAACCTTCAAGCTTGCCAAATGGCAGGCCACTGCATTACGAATGCATGGCACTAGCACATCATTATTAGAGTGACTCAAGAAGACAACCTCTTTGTATGGATGGAAGCCTAGGAAGCGGAAACCCCCACGACTCTGCTGCTCGTGGCTACATTCACCATACTCTAGGACATCATCATTATCAGAGTTCCATTCAGCGCTCTGTCGATTATTCTCCTGCTTCTCCCTGTCGTCATCATCTACGGTCCATGGCCTGTTGATCTCCTCAGAATATAAAGTGTTCATTCGATAGGAAAGAAGGTTGAGGCTGACATCATACTTTAGCACCCACTCTGGTAGGCCATGTGATTCTTCGAGGAGTATCCACACTCGAAGTCTATGGCCACGAAAACTTGCATAATGCATCCCCTTCTCTGATCTTCTGAAGTTGGATCGCATGTTTTCATTTTCATCCATGTTTGTTGGCGCTTTGATTACTTGGTAGCTACATTCGGAAGTGCAAAACCTGTAACCATCACACAATATATCGAGCTTGGATTAATCAGCTTGAGCTAGCGCATCCCACTATAGCTTTAGTGGACAACATATATATATGTAGGGATCAATCGCAAAAAAAGAAGAAAAAAAGACAACATACATAGGAATAAAATGATATAGTTCTTTCAAATGAAATGATCTTTTTGCATCAACAAAAGTTAATTAGGTACCTGGAAACAAAAGCGCCGGCGCGACAATGCACGTACAAGGCTCCTCTCCAGTACTCGGCGTAGCTATACCCCGTCTTCCAGTTGTGATCCACCACCATATTTGACCGCACGTCGGCTACGGTTCCCGCCGCCTCGCCTATGCGAACGAAGGCCCTCTCCTCCCATCTCCCGGTCCTCGACGAGAACACCATCAGCTGATGGCACGACGGTGGCCATTCCATCAAGTCCTCCGGGTCCTCCTCGTCATAGTCGGTGGTTTTCTCGGGCACGTCTGGGATCAACAACACCTCGTAGTGCAGCGACACGGCCGGGTCGAAGGCGAGGTAGGCGCCGGCGAAGCACAGACCTGGGAAGAGATCGAGGCCCGGAACCGACGGGAGGAGCGCCCAGCGCCGGGTGGCGGGGTTGCAGACGTAGAGCTGCGTCCAGTCCCAGCCGTCGTCGTAGAGGAGGAGGCCGTTGCAGTGGTCGACGATCGTGGACTCGTGGTGGTCAGGCCGTCTTTGCGGCGCTGGACGGAGTCGAACGCGGCGGCGATCCTCGTGCAGGAGGGACGGACGAAGAAGCGCGGGAAGTCAAAGTAGTTGCTGAATGCTGATGATGCCGGCGACGGAGTGCGGCAGCATGTGCGGCCGGAGCGGCCTGAGACGGTCCACGACGGCGCGCCACGGCCTGCACACGCGGCGGGACATCGCGAGGCTCCGCCCGGGGAGGCGGCGCACCACCTCTCCGATCAAGTCCTCGGGGAGCAGATCCATCGCGCCACACGGCGGCGCACGCGCGCAGCACATAGCCAGGGTTTTCTTTTTTGACGGGACACATAGCCTGGGTTTTTTTTTTTTGCGGGAAGCCTGGGTTGGTGACGTACATGTATTAAGATTTTTTCCTTTTTTTAGGGGTAATTAAGATTTTTCCTTTTGCATTGTGAAAACACAGGAGGTCGATCGGGTACTGATGGCAGGTTGAGATTTTGTTACCAGGAAAATATTCTGTCAGCCACGCATATCTATATCTTTAGTAGAAAGCCTCATAACTCTTTTTTTTTTTGCGGGGAGAAACCCTCATAATTTACATACGAAAATTGGTCATCTTGCGAATCAACCTATGGTTGAGTTGGTTAGGTGGACAGTGGTATCCCCAACCCATCAGGGTTCAAATCCTGGTGCTCGCATTATTCCTGAATTTATTTCAGGATTTCCGGCGATGCGCTTTCAGTGGGAGGAGACGTTAGGGTGTGCGTGTGCGTGTGTGCCTTCATAGGGTGAGTGTATGCGCGTGTATATGAGCGCTTGTGTCTGTACTGATACTCAAAAAAAATTGATCATCTTGCTTTACTCCATGGCAGATGATACACGAGTATAAAATGCAGCTTTATTTCGAGTTTCCCAGCAAGTTCTTTTTCCCACACAAAATTATGTTCGTGCATGCAGGGCCGGCCCTGAGGGGGTGGCAGGGGGGCGGCCGCCCAGGGCCCCCGAAATCTAGGGGCCCCCTCCAGGGTTCGCAAGGAGCCCATGGCCCAGACCATAAGGAGGCATCGATCTAGACGCATACGCACGGAGAAATTCCTGTTTTCCTTCTTCCCATCGGCGAGTTCGCCGCTTCGTGACGATCTTATTCCCGCGAGGGCTCCAATCGCGAGTCTCGACGCCAATGTAGATCGCTCTCCGTCATGCGGCCGGCTGGTCTTCCTCCAGGTCCCCGGTCCCGTTGTGTTATCCTCCGTTCGTGAGATGCCTCTCATGTGCAAGATGAAGCCACCCCACTTATAAGGTCATCCCTAACCTCCTCTTTCTAGTTGGTCATGTTCATATAGTGCAGCAGCAGTCAGATCCTAGAAGGTCTCACATATGATGCAGTACAAAATTTTAATTTCGTGTGCCCGTTGCTTTATTTCTTACTTCAATCTGGACTTTGTCGACACAACACCAATCGCCTTATCTATTGAAAAAGTTGCCTGCTATGTGTTTGATTGTCGTTCTTTGCATTCTCTCTCCAAATCATATGACTGCAAATTTAACTTAAAAATTGGAAGAAGGTCTCAGCTATACACACATAACTTCAATCCAAACATGGTTATATAATAAAGCCACTCAGGCTCCCCTAGCCGCCGGGTAGGTAAATGATCTTTTATTGTTGCAAATGGAGCTTTTAAACTTTAAACCTTTCATCTTGATGTTTACCCTCTATCAGGTATTCGATTTGTCTAATTAAGTAAAGGAATACACTATTTACAATTCTCATTTTATTTTGAAATAATAGACAATAATAAGTTAGGTAAAGGAATGAATCTAAAAAAATGAGATTATTAGTATGATCTTTATAGTAGGGGTCCCGGGTTGCAGTTTCGCCATGGGCCCCTGAAATATCAGGACCGGCCCTGCGTGCATGTGTGGTGCATGGAACATGGTCCTGACCTTATGGAACACTTCCTCCTTCCTAAAATATAAGGCGCTCTTGATTTGCATGGTCTTTAATGCAGAACTTTGACTATCAATATATATCAATGCACATTTTTTTAAAAGAAAAGACTTATGCCCGATTTTATAAATACAGTTTTGCTAAAGCACGTGTAGATGTGCCATAAGTATTGCAAATTTAATCCTATGTCATTGATTTTACCCGAAGATTCGTATGGTATTTTCTTTCTGTTTACTTTTCATTTTTTATGCTTGATTGAGTCACTTAGGTGTGCAATAACTAGGACACATCTATCATGGCATGGTTCAAGATACACAGTACAGTAGCAACACAAGTAGTTTAACAATACAAAAGGCATCACTGCCACAAACGGGCCCACATGACCAAGCCATAGGACTCACATGTCTGGCACAAACAGAAGGTAAATAAACTTAGACAGCCGCCACCATCGGGTTTCTTGGGGGGGGGGGGGGGGGACAGGGCGATGGCGGAAGCTCGGATCTTGGCAATGATAAGGGCAACATCATCAACATCCGCAGTGAGAGGGTTCCACTACTGAAGAAAGGCAGCCAATTTAAATAAAACATCAGTCAGTTTTGTTACAGAATACATGTTCAATCATAAATTTGTTTCAAATATTCCACAAAGCCCATGCCATAGCCCCAAAAGAAATCCACAAAACTCTAGAGAATTAGTCGGGGAGGTTCAAGATAAGAGGGAGGAAATCATCAAAGGAAGATGGGTCCCAAGCTAGTTTAACCACGATCGAACACAATTCCAGCCAAGCTTAGCTAAATCACAGTTAAAGAGAATGTGTTCAGTGTTCCCGGTGCGGCCACAGAGAAAGCAAAGCGAAGACGCATTTTCATTACATTTAAGAATCTGGTCACTAGTCGGAAGCTCGCGCCCGATGGGCTGCCAAAGAAAGATATTAATCTTAAGCGGGATCCGAGCTCACCAGAGGCCCTTGAGGCGAGGAGATAGGTTACCACAAGAGTGCTTTAGGTACAACAATTTAGTTGAGAGCTTGCCCGAGGAGGAGTGGGGCCAAGAGATTTGGTCCGGAGTCTCTGAGAGCACTGACATGACAGTTGTGAGAGCTTGCCAATCCGCCAACTCTTAGGGAGACAACGTCCGCCGCAGACCAAGATCCCAGTTGGACACAGCAAGCACCGAACCGAAATAGAGATTACCTGGTTGGAGCAGTAAGAAAACACACACACACACACACACACACACACACACACACACACACACACACACACACACACACACACACAGAGAGAGAGAGAGAGAGAGAGAGGGAGAGCCGTCCCTCCCACGAGGCTAGCCAAAAGCGAGTCGAGGAACCAGATCCAACCAAGAATTTTACTAGATTGCAAAAATCATACGTACATGGATTGAGGATGTATAAATATGTCATATTTGACTTGCAAAATAGTTTTATTCCATGTAGGAGTATCTTTATACTAATTATGTAAACATACTACAAGTGAACATCTTAGTCAAAGTTGTAATTTTTCGCGTCGACAAGAGCCAGTACAAGGGATAAGGACAACACTGGTGCATTTTGTACGCACGGCGGCTTTGAACTTGAACTAGTGCTATATATCCACCGAATTGCTTGCCTTTGCTTTTTTCCAGGAACCCGCACAAGGGTTGCGTGCCTATGTATTAACATAGAGAGCAAACAATTTTACAATAGTTGCTTCAAGCGCCGACAGGCCGACAGGTCGTCTTTGTTATGCGCAGGAGGTTGAGGTAGGAGGTTTGTTGGATTAATGAACTCATCTCATGTTTCATTTTTCTGGATTATTTTACGGTGGATTCAGATTAAAATTTATATCATCGCAGCAGGGTACTGAGTATTATTTCAGCTCGAGCAAGTATCCCTCCGGCCGGGTGTACTTCCGGCAAAGGTACATCCGCTTCACATTTCACACTGCATGTGGTATGGTACATCAATATCATATCAGAAAATGAGTGCTTCCTTATTCTTGTTCTCTTATACAAAAAAGGATCGGAGGGTACATGTTGGCTGTGTAGGACAGTAACAGAGGCACATCACATTGGAATCCTAATGATCTCTGGTGGTGGTTTCGATCCACACATAAAGAAGCAAATATGAGACATATGGCACGAGTTCAAACATTCCAAAGATACTGTCTCCGATGTTATCCTCCGTTCTGAACAAGAACACACTATTTCCCGCAAGCGAAGATCAAGGAAATGACACATGAACTGTATAGAGAAGCTACTTCCATGGATATAGTAACGAACCGGTACCAGAGTGCAGAGTTACAAAGCACGGGCTCCATGGAGCCCGTTTTACAAAAAAAAAATCAATTTTTTTAAATAAATACATATGCATGTTATTCAAGTATGTATACAGTGTCTTCAATTAATTCAATTATTTGCATGCTACACAAAACAGAGAAATGTCTAGCCCAGATAAAACAAAGAAAAGGCCCACTTTAATCTATATATTTGTCTTTTTTGTACATAACATAGGAATTATGTGTTCAAGAAATTTTGTAGGTGTATACTAGTACTATAAATATAAGTCTATGTGTATATTTTTTCAAATTGTTTTGATGTGTGGAAATATTATTTTTGTTAAAAAAATAATAAAGTGTTCCGTGGAGCTCGGCCGTTGCATGCACTTTTTACCACTACCAGGGGTTTTAGGTACATGAGATGTCGATGCACCCAGTAGTTGGACATCGAGCGGCAGTTTTGTTTTAGTTACATGAGATGTCGATGCACCCAGTGCCAGCCGTCGTCGTAGAGGAGGACGCCATTGCAGTGGTCCACGATCACGCTGTACACGCCGTGTTGGCCGTGCTGCACGGGCGTGATGGAGTCGAACGCGGCGTTGATCCCCGGGCAGCAGGGACGGGCAGGGCCGGCCCTGTGTTTCGGGAGGCCCTAGGCGAACTCAACGACATATATATATGTGTGTGTGTGTGTGTGTGTGAGATACATATATATAACTTCATTTGCATAATACTAAAAGTAAACTTTCAACCAGACGTCTTTAGTTTGAAATTTGACTACAATAGTTGTTGGACAATGCAAAATAAAACAAACATGACATGATTACCTCAAATAGGAACCAAATTTATTTGCTTCTCTGTATACTTTAACAATCTTCATTGACCTTAACATCTGAATTTTCATGCTCGGGATTAGTTCCTTGCCTATGTTCTTCACTGACATCAACAATACTTGAAGATGTAACATACTTTGTCAAAGAACCCTTCAGTGGTTGAATTTTCAGATGTATTTCTTTCTTTCTTTTTCTTTTTTCAGCACCCAACAAATGCTTCTTAGGCAACATGGCATGCTAATGTCCTAATATTACGAAGCAAAGAGTAGACAACGAATTAGAAATTTATAGATTGGATGATCAGAACCCTACACATGTACATAGAATGACAAAAAATTAGAATGGTTAAATACATACTATGAAAGATTGAATTAGAAAATTATATATCAAAAATTAGATACTTCATGGGATGAATCATGAATGAATAGTTTAATATACGTACTAAAGAAACTACTGAAATTGGGGATGGATGAATGGATCAGGAACATCCGAACATGGATATTGGGTACGGACTTGCGTTCGCATACATATGTATTGCCGTATTGCTGGAAGGCCGAGTTGTCGGATTGCTGCGTGCCGCGGCGGCAATGAGTGGCTGAGGCACCGAGCGAGGAACGACGGAGCGACGGGCTGATGAGACGACGAAGAAGAACCGACAAGCGACGAATGGGAAAAGTCAGATTTTTTTTATTTTCGAGAAGAAAGGAAAAGCCAGACATTTCGATTGATTTGTTCCACACATATGCGTGCATCAAGCGGCTGTGACTTGCGTGCGCGACGCTTCGCTACGCATTTCCAGGCGATCCGATGGGCCGAGCCCATCTTGTTTCCTTCCTTTCATAATTTTTCCCTTGTATATTTTTTTGCTGGACTATACTATTTGTGTACTACATCATGGGCCCCCCTCCGGCCTGGGCCCTGGGCCGTCGCCCCTCTGCCCATGCCCCAGGGCCGGCCCTGGGGAGCAGATCCATCGCGCCACACGGCGGCGCAGTGCATAGGCAGAGTTGGATCACGTACTATATAGTCTTTCTTTTTATAGTTGTCACAAAAGCATGAGGTCAATCGTGTGATGATGGAAGGTTGAGATTTCATCCCTGGAACTGGAAATCAACCACATTTAGATTTGGAAGTTGCTCATCTTAATTACGCCACTCAATCCATAGCAGATACCGATGGCACAATTACTCAAAATTAGTACCTACAAGTTGACATGTTTCGACTTTTCGAGTATACAAGAATGATGAAGCTATAGTGGCTCCGAAGTCCGAATCCAACTACTTTGGACGTATCATGTTCTTGCAAGTTGTGTATGTTGGTAATACATGGCATGCTCCCTCACATCCTATGACAGTCTTCCTTTTTTTTTCATGAAAGCAGGAGGTCGATCATGTAATAATGGAAGGTTGATATTTTCATCCCTGCAGGAAATCAATCAACCTCATTTAGATACGGAAGTTGCTCATCTTACATCACTCAATCCATGGCAGATATCGACGGCACAATTAGTCAATTAGGGCATCTCTAACAGCAACCTCTAAATTTCTTCCCGCATCCGTCCACGGACAGGGGGACCGGTCTATGACACAGATGCGGGAGGACGCCATCCAACCGTAGCCGCATACATTTTGACAATAACTCAAACTAACAGGACGGAATTTGATCAAACACGACCGGATTTGATATAAACACGGCCGGGTTTCATATAAACATGACAGATTTCATTTAAACTTGACAGATTTCATCTATACATGACGGATTTCATTATATTTACATCAACATCGCCACCATAGGGCCATGTTCTAGAAAGGAGCGAGTGAGTGCTTTGGGGGTGACTATCAGGTTGCCTGGCAGGATGCCTGTTGTCTCCGCTTAGAGGGGGGGAGGCTTGGCTTGATGGACATTGGGGTCCAAAATACATGCCTCCTTGTGAAGATGGTTCATAAAATCTTCAGTGGCGTTTGTAACCCATGGACTGTCTGGATTCAACGTTGGTACCTGGGTGATCATCCGACTGCCTCGAGTCCCACCTGGAAAGTTTTCCTCCCTTGTCCCGCTCTATTGTTTGCTTATATCGATGAGGGTTGGCAACGGCGATCACACCTCTATCTGGCATGACAACTGGACCTGGTTGGTTCAATTGACAGCTGCTCTCCCCGTGGCTTATTCACACTGTCTCCGGCCCGACGCAACCTTGGGGGACTTTGGTCAGCTTGGTGCCGATTTAGTCTCTGTGTGTCGTGGAGTTGTCATGGCAGATGTCCTCGTGAAAAGGACTTAGTCATGAGGCCAACACATCTATGTGGTAGCTTGAGAGGGGTTGAGCGGGACAAGAGACGCGAGGTTTTACCTAGGTTCGGCCCCTCACGGCGGAGGTAAAAGCCTACATCCTGCTTCATTGATATTGATGATGATGAACATGATTACAAGGGTGCTCTATCTTGAGAGCTATTGTCTTGTCTGTCTAAACCTAATTGTAAAAAACTTGTCCCTCTTGGGGTGCCCTGCCCCTCCTTATATATGTTGAAAGGGCGACTTACATGACTAGTCCTATTGGGATTAGGATTACTCTATTACAAATGGAGTCCTAGTCTTGCTTCCTTTGTAAGGGAATATTCCTTATGCTTTCCTCTTAAGTCGGTCCACCATAGCTTGAGCCGGACTTCCATGAACCGCCTTCTGGGCCACCGGGTCTTGTCCCTCCTCTGACCCGCCTGCCAGGTCACCAATGAGTCACCTGAATCGGCTGGGTCATCAGTGAGTGGAGAGATCCGGGCGGGTCAGTTAGTGAGTCGTCAAGTCAGGGCGGGTCACTAGTGAGTTGCCAGGTCCGGCCGGCTCATATATCCGGCCGGGTCATACCGCGGGGTATATCCCCGACACCGTGCATGGCCATTTGTCCAGAACTGCAGAATTGGAGCTTCGCTTGCTTCGGTCGGCTCTTAATCACGTTCAGTTCTCTGAGGGTGTTGATGAGAGGATCCTTGCTTGGGGTGGGTGTCTTGAGTTCAAGGCGGCTGAGGTGTACCGCATGATCAAATTCTCTGGCCATGAGCTCCCCCTGCATGACCTCAATTGGGATGGATTCATGCCCATCAAGGTCAAGGTGTCTACCTAGATTCTCCTGCACCGGACCGACTTCCTCCAACATGATGACTGCCCCAGTCAATCTAAGATGATCGCGCACCTATTCCTCGAGTTCCCCCGTTTACATCCGATGTGGGCACGCGTCCTCGGCTGTGGTAGTATGCTCGTCGATTGCTGTGTAGGAGATGTTTGGCGTGCCTTCTCTGCCTGTCACCCCTCTTGGAGCCGCCCCCTTCTCAGCACAGTATTTTGATGTATCCTTTGGGTTATCTGGAAGACCAGGAACCGGATGGTGTTCGATAACATCCAAACCTCTGATCTTGACTTGCGGGATTCGATCCAGGAACATCTTTGACTATGGGTTGTCCGGGCTCGCTCCCGCGTGGATTGTACCCTGTTGCTTCAGTGGTGTGACGTTGTCTATAGCTGATGCCACCTCCCCCTTTCATTTTTCTCTGTCTATGGGCTCCCTGGAGCCATGTAATAACTGGCCCACTGTCATATTATTAATACAAAAATGAGTTCAGGTGGGCGATCACCCCTGTCGTGGTTTTGTCACGGCAGATGTCCTAGAGAAAGGACTTAGTCGTGGAGCCATCGCGACGGGTTAGCTTGAAGGGGTTAAAGCGGACACAAGAACGCAAGAGAATTTATACTAGTTCGGCCCCTTCAATGAAGGTAAAAGACTACGTCTAGTTGTGATGGAATTGATGGGTGTTTCGATGACTAGGGACCAATAAGCTTCGCCTATGTCTCGAGTTGTTGTCTGTCCCTCCCTGAACCGCCGCCGGGTCGTCCCCTTATATACATGGGTGGCGCCCGTCGGTTTACAGCGTCCCAACACCGGCTCATAGATGTGTCCGGTTTGGTCTCTACTTATTCCTAACTTACAATACAAGTTACATATTGACGCCGGTTTACGGCTACGGGCTCTCAACCGATTATGGGTCTTGAGCCCTCATCTACCTTCATGGGCTTTAACATGCTTAACTACTGATGAAGCTAATCCGGCCCAGATAGGCCGGTTTACGCCCAATAGTAATATCCCCAACATTAGGCCCAAGATTGATTTGAACAGGTTCATGTCAATCCTTAGCAAAAACTTCATTTTCAACATCTTCTTGTAGTTTGGTGAACCGCCGTGATGTCATCTTCTCTGATTGCTGTAAATCGGCATGACGTCATCTATCATAAAGAAACTATCCGTGATACCTTCTTGTTTAATAGATCCGCGATAATCGAGGCGACCGCTCTGTTTCCAAACTTGCGGCTCCTTGATTTTCGCGCCTGACCCATGTCCCTTGCTTTATAAATAGGACCGAAGGGTCATTCCTTTTTTCCCCTTCGTGCCCTTCTGCTTCCTCTTCCTCGCGTCGCCCAGTCTTCGGAGCTCCGCCGCCGCCGTCGACCTCTGCACCAACCTTGGCCGCTGCATCACCCTGAACGCACCAGAGCACCGCGGCGACCTTCCGCTTCTTCCTCAGCCCCAGTAAGTCTTCTATCCTTTCCATCATAGATCTGTTCTAGGGTTTCCCTGTTCTTCCCGTGTTCATCGCTTGCTTCTTGTTCATATGATAGATCCTTAGACGAGTCTGTGTATCTTCGCTCTGTGTAGCGATAGTTTTTATCCTCCGTTTTCACTGTCCGGCATACTAAGAGCATAGATCTTATCCATACCTTTGCTTATTGATTCGGTACTGCTCCTTTTGGGCCTTGAATATTTATCTCCTTTATAAACATGTTCCAGATCCAAAGCTGTAGCATAATGTTGTGAAATCTGTTTTTGCGTACTTACTCATCTGCAGTCTTGATTGTTCAATGCTTAGATCCGGCGGTTTAACTTTGTAGAAGAATTTTACAAACCGATATATACCATTAGTCCCCTTGTTGAACCGCCAGATATTGGTTGCTTCATGAAACTCCGGTTCAGATAGTTCTGCCTCCGGTTTAACAGTGCCCATACCAACATACCTTGATCAAATGTATTTTTGAACCGGTATCTTCTACCTTGTAGATTCCGTCATGGCCAAGCAAGTATATGAGTGCAATTGGGTCCCTTCCCGCGTCACAGAGGATCAACTAGAGGATTTAGTCCTTATTGGCGCCTTGGGCAGCAAAGACACCCTCCATTGGAGGGCTCCTGGCAAAGAATGCCCCCCCCACACCTCGAGAAGGAGAGGTTGTTGTTTTCATAGACCACTTAGCCCGGGGCTTTAAACCGCCCGGTTCTAAATTTTACCGGGATGTTCTGGCTGATTTTCAACTCCATCCGCAAGACACTGGCCCCAACTCTGTTACAAATATGTGCCACTTCCAAGTGCTCTGTGAGGTGTTCTTTCAAGAGGAGCCCACAGTAGAATTATTCAGAGATCTTTTCCATCTAAACCGCCGTACTGAGTTTACTGATGGCTCTAATACGGAATTGGGTGGCATGGCGATTCAAAAAAGGAAAGAGGTCACATACTCTCACACCACGCTGCACAGTCACCCCAAGGAGTGGAATCAGACATGGTTCTACTGCAAAGACACCTTCCCTGCTGGTGAGAATCCCTTGCCTGGGTTTCGTCTGGAGCGGCTCAGCAATACCCATCCTTTTCCTCAAAGATTGACTGCTCAGGAGAGAAGCAAATATGCTCCCCAGCTGTCAAAGCTTAGAGCCTTTATGGCCAACTGTTTAACAGGGGTTGACCTTGCTCGCTGTTGGATATCATGGAGCATACTGCCCCTTAGTCAGTGCTCCGGTTTGATGTGCGAATATACTGATAGTGTGGATGACCCACTGCGACATTCAAGACTTCAGCTCTCCGATGAAGAAATCATAGAGGCTGTGCGTAAGATACTGAATGAACCGGAACACATCTGCGCTAGAACCGGCCTGCTTCCCTTCTGTGCTACCAACAAACCGCCAGTTGTAAGACTTTGATTTTTCTCTTTGCTGAACCTGTTATTGATATGTCTGGTCATTGTTTTTAATATCAGTGTCTGCATAATCAGGGCGATGATCCGTTTTGGAGCAAAAAGCTTCCACAGGAGAAACCAGAGAAAACAGATAAACCGGAAAGAGCAACCCGGCAAAAAACTAAAGCTGTGAAGAAGACTGCCCACCGGAAAAGAACCACTGCATCTTCTAATCCGGTCCCTGATGACGAGGTGGATAATCCGGACCTTGAGGTAGAGCTTGACTCACTTGGTATATTTTTCATGCATCTTATTGATGATGATATTTGTCAGGATGATGCCGAAGCCAGCCATGCGGATGTTGCAGAGGTAATTATTCTCTCTTCCGATTCATAAACTTTGCCTTCACAAAAAATCCGTCAGGCAAACCGGATAGTTAAATTTTCTCATCCTCTTGCTTATTTGGATCCTAAACTTCTTATGAAGACTCAACAACACGAAGCTCGCCGCACCACCCGACACAGCGGCCAGGTAGTTACCTCCGCCGGTTTACCGAACAGTCCGGTTCGGAAACGTCATTCCGAGGTCTCTAATTCGCTTGTCAGTGCTTGTCCTAAAGCAGGCTATTTTCGTCAACCTCTTAATCCGTCTGACTCTGATTATCAGGTTGTTTCCCACTCATCTTCTGGCGAGTCATAGGCTACTCAGCTCCCACCGCTCAAAACGGTGCTTGGGTAAGCTATATTTATCATGATGTTTGCAGTATATTGCCTTAGGACATATGCTGTATTTAATTTTGTTATTCTTTTCAGGGCCAAACCTAGGCCGAGCAAGAAGGCCCGCCTGGATAAAGCGGCCGAAGAAGTTGTCGTTCTTGAACCAGGCACGACACCTGATCTTGAAGCGGCTATCCCTGAAGATATTCCCAACGATCCACCGCAGCCAGATGATGATCTTACCGCTGAAGAGAGACCTACTGATACCTCAGGTCCTATCCATCAGCCCACAGGTTCCCTCCGGATTGAAAGCTCCACCGGTCTAGCAAAATCTACTGATCAGCCAACAGCTCCAGTGCAAACCGGCGGTACCAAGGATGATGAAGTTGTCATTACTGGCACTGGTCATACTGAGCCAAGCAATCCTGTGGCTTTATCCAAACATTCTGCCAAGGAAGAATTTGCTGCTTTTGGCAAAGGCAAGTGGAACGCTGATCTGACGGCTTACGCTGCTCTGAACGCCCAAGATATCCATTCCGGCTATCTAAACCGGCTGTATACCAGCCGTGACTACGAAGCCGGTCTGGTTAATATGATGAAAGATAAATATGAGGTAACTTCCATATGCTCCTTCCTGCTTGTATGCTTTCATTCTTGCTGACTCTCCTAGCCCCTAAGGGCCGATTTGAAATATTGTTTCAAACCGGGACTTAATAATATGAATCTTGATGCTTTGAAATTTGCTGATGTAGTCCCCAAGGGCCGGTTCAACTTAGCGTAGTTAAACCGGTACTTTAAGCAATTGAAACTGCCGCATCAGAATACATATGATCAAATAGCCATTAGCCCCCAAGTGCCAAGTTGAATACTTGTATTGAGCTTGGGACTTTGTAAACAATTGAAAAGATGAAGATCGAATATGCATTAGCCCCCAAGTGCCAAGTTGAATACTTGTATTGAGCTTGGGACTTTGTAAACAATTGAAAGATGAAGATCGAATATGCATTAGCCCCCAAGTGCTAAGCACATAACTTGTTATGTGGTTGGCACTTGAATCCTTCTACCGACTTGTTGAAACATATATCTGTATGCCTGCAGGCGGAGCTGAAGGCGAAAGAAAACCAAGTCATCGATCTTCAAGAAAACTTGAAAACCCAACAGGCTGAAACCTCCAAAGCAAAGAGGAATTGGCCAGTGCCTTAAGCGCCATGGAACAACTTAAGGAGAACTTCAAGAAGAAACGGGCGGATTGGGCCACTGAAAAGTCCGCTTTGACCAAACGAGCAGAGGATGCCGAGGCTGCATTAAAACCAGTGACAGATGAACTGACGAGCATAAAGCGGCACGTTCATGCCATGACCACTGCTATCTTTGGTAAGCCAGCTTGCCTTCTGAATTGGTTCTGCCTTCTTACAGAGCCACCGGTTTATTAACCCTTTATGGTATTTCAGGGACACGCATTGGTCACTTGGGGTCAGATGTGCGGAAGAAATTGAAGGCCGCCTATACCTTAGTTGAACAATTGTATACTGGTGCCCAGCGGATCATCTGTACCGCGTCTCATAACAAACCGGCGCCCAGTTTGATTCAAGATACTCTGATGAAACTGTCAGTGCTTCCTGCCCGGGTTGAAGAGCTGAAGAAATCTGCTGCTCGAACCGGTGCAATCAATGCTTTAATCCGGGCAAAAGCCTGGGTGCCGGATTTTGATCCTATTGAAGCGGCTCAGGGTTATCCCAGCTTGAAGGAAGACGGGTCAGAATTTGGTGAAGCGGATTTGCGAGCCATAAACTAGGAGGTACGTCCGCTAGCTTGTCAACTGGCTGAGGAAGCAGATTTGTCTCATTATCAAGCCCGATATGACAGCCAGAACAAGCGAATAGCTGCACCAATCCATGAATCGGAAAACCTGATCCCTCCAATCCGTAAGCATACTTACGCTCCCGATATTGACCCGTCTTCGCTAATCCATGACGAAGCTGTTTTTCAAGCACTAATGGGAATCGACTGGACAACTGTGGATTTCCAGCCACTGGGTAGAGAAACAGAAGCTGAAGCGGGCAGGATGACCCACAACCATCAGGCCAGGCTGGTGGCCAATCTTAAACCGGAAGCCGGTTTTAAAACTGTCTCTCCTTTGTGAAAAACAATTATGTTATTATGGGCACCATGTTGCCTTGTAATAGGCTAGCTGATACCTTTGATGTTGATATGCCTTCGTGCATAACTTGTTCTTCCTGTGGTAATGAACTTTCCAAAATACTTTCTGAAATAAGAAATTCGTTAAGTGCCACCGCGGTTGTACCGTCAGGCGAAATATGATGTCTGTATGTATAAAGTCAAAACATCCAAAACAAAATTTTAAGTATATATGATCAAAAAATTTGCGATACATAATACCTGCCACCATTGAGTGTGAAGTTGGCTTGGCCAACCTTGAAGCGGAGTTTTGCAAACCCACACTGTTGGAGGAAATAACGACTCCTGTATATATGTATAATCAAATATGAAATATATCATACCTGTGACATTGAATCACATCGTTGGTTTTACCAACTTTTTGTAGTAAGGGTGATAACCCAAATTTTGAGTACTGATAACTCCTTCTATATTGTGCCGGTTTATAATAAAACCGTGCCGGGTTGTGATAAACACCGTGTTACTCCATAAGAGGATGTTAACAACAAGGATCAAACCGGGCAAATAGTCTCCGGATTGACGTGAACTGTGTTCCGTCAATTGATTGGTTAAAAAACTTTGTCGGTTTAAAAACACAATGAAAAGCAAAAAAAACCCTTCAAAGA
Source organism: Triticum aestivum (assembly GCF_018294505.1). Taxonomy (NCBI): domain Eukaryota; kingdom Viridiplantae; phylum Streptophyta; class Magnoliopsida; order Poales; family Poaceae; genus Triticum; species Triticum aestivum. The sequence continues at coordinate 612,162,123 of NC_057803.1, read as the reverse complement.
AAAGTATGAAACACGACCAAAAAAGATTTATTTAAGCTGATCAAATGGTGTAACCATGGCCAAACACGACCAAGCTCCCGTTAGGTGTAACTATGGTTCTAGTTAGCCAGGTCCCCAAGTGATTCTTGTGGCATTTATGCCGACCAAATGGCGTGGTCATGGTTCGGGTTCGACCAAGCCCCCAAGTGATTCTGTGGCCTTAGGCCGATCAAGAGGCGTGACTGGTTCAGACATGACCAAGTCCCCAAGTGATCTGGTGGCTTTCGCCTATCAAGAGGCATGGTATTGGTTCGGACACGACCAATCCTCCAAGTGATATAACACGATGCTTTTAGCAAAGCGAACTCAAGGGGTAAACCGGAGGCCGCTTTAGAGCAACTCCGTGTAACCTCACATGATGTAAAAGAACAGATACCCCGTTTTAGCTGAGGTTCCGGTTTATTAAAATATATACATTGTCGTAATATGTACATAAGTATAGCCAATGGCTCAGGTATAGTAAGGCCGAAGATGAGCTATATTCCACGGCCTGTTAGTCTCCTCCTCTGATGTACGTGAGTCCTTATGCTCTCGAATATCAATCAGATAGTACGACCCGTTGTGCAGATTCTTGCTGACCACGAAAGGCCCCTCCCAAGGTGGGGATAGCTTATGCATATCAGTCTGATCTTGGATGAGCCGAAGCACGAAATCTCCTTCCTGAAAGGTTCTGGTTCTGACTCGGCGACTGTGATAACGACGAAGATCCTGCTGGTAAATCGCCGATCGGGCTGCTGCGATATCACGCTCTTCATCCAACCGGTCCAAAGCATCTTGCCGTGCTGTTTTGTTGTCTGCTTCAATATAAGCCGTGACACGAGGTGAATCATGACGGATGTCACTGGGGAGAACCGCCTCCGCTCCATAAACCATGAAGAACAGTGTGTATCATGTTGATCTGTTGGGTGTTGTATTGATGCTCCATAACACAAATGGTAATTCTTCTACCCAACAACCCAGCGTTCTCTGTAAAGGAACCATGAGCCGGGGCTTGATGCCTCTCAAGATATCTTGATTAGCTCTTTCTTCTTGACCATTGGACTGTGGATGTGCCACTGATGAAACGTCGAGCCGGATGTGCTCCTGTTCGCAGAACTCCTTCATAGCACCTTTGGACAAATTGGTACCGTTATCTGTGATAATACTGTGCGGAAAGCCAAACCGGAAAATCACCTTTTTGATGAACTGAACCGCCGTGGCTGCATCACACTTGCTAACAGGTTCTGCCTCCACCCACTTCGTAAACTTGTCCACCGCCACCAGGAGGTGGGTCTTCTTATCTTTGGACCTTTTGAAAGGCCCAACCATATCCAGCCCCCAAGTCGCAAACGGCCAAGTAATTGGAATCATCCTCAATTCTTGAGCCGGTACATGAGCACGTCTTGAAAATCTTTGGCAACCATCACATCGTCTGACCAGATCCTTCGCATCAGCATGAGCAGTTAACCAATAGAAACCATGGCAAAACGCTTTAGCCACCAGAGACTTTGAACCGGCGTGGTGACCACAATCTCCTTCGTGGATCTCATGCAAAATTTCACGGCCTTCTTCAGGAGACACGCAATGTTGAAAAGCTCCTGATACATTGCAATGATGCAACTCACCGTTGATGACAGCCATGGACTTGGATCGCCGGATTATCTGCCGAGCCAGAATCTCATCTTCTGGCAACTCGCCCTGGTTCTTGTACGCCAGGTAAGGAAGCGTCCAATCCGGAATAACATGAAGAACTGCCACCAATTGAGCCTCCGGATCAGGAATGGCCAAATCCTCTTCACTAGGGATCTTCACCGACGGGTTGTGCAGCACATCCAGAAAAACATTGGGTGGGACCGGTTTGCGCTGAGAGCCCAGCCGGCTTAAAGCGTCTGCCGCTTCATTTTTCCGTCGGTCCACATGGTCCACCTGATAGCCTCTGAAATAACCTGCAACAATATCCACCTCACGACGATATGCTGCCATGAGTGGGTCCTTGGAGTCCCAAGTGCCAGACACTTGCTGAGCCACAAGGTCCGAATCACCGAAGCACTTAACTCGACTTAGATTCATCTCTTTAGCCATCCGAAGACCATGGAGTAAGGCTTCATACTCAGCTGCATTGTTAGTACAAGGGAACATTAAACGGAGAACATAACAAAACTTATCACCTCGTGGGGAAGTTAATACGACTCCAGCCCCTGAGCCTTCCAACTGCCTGGATCCGTCAAAATGGATGGTCCAATACGTATGATCCGGCTTTTCTTCAGGTGCTTGCATTCCCGTCCAATCATTGATGAAATCAACAAGTTCTTAAGACTTAACCGCTGTCCGAGGCACATATTTCAAACCGTACGGCCCCAGCTCTATAGCCCACTTTGCAATCCGGCTAGTTGCTTCCCGGTTCTGGATGATATCTCCCAAAGGAGCAGAACTGACCACCGTAATTGGGTGCCCTTGGAAGTATTGCTTAAGCTTCCGGCTTGCCATAAAAACTCCGTACACCAGCTTCTGCCAATGCGGATACCTTTGCTTGGACTCAATGAGTACCTCGCTGATATAATAGACCGGACGTTGAACCGGATGCTCCTTACCTGCCTCCTTTCGGTCCACCACAATAGCCACGCTGACCGCATGAGCATTAGCAGCAACATATAGCAGTAACGGCTCCTTGTCAATGGGAGCGGCGAGCACAGGCAGATTGGCCAATTGCCGCTTTAAGTCCTCAAATGCTTCATCAGCAGCAGAACTCCACACGAACTGATCCGTCTTCTTCAACATCTGATACAAAGGGATCGCCTTCTCACCAAGGCGGCTGATAAACCGGCTTAACACGACAATCCGGCCTGCCAGGCATTGAACATCATTGATACACTTCGGTTTAGCCAGGGAGGTGATGGCTGTGACCTTCTCCGGATTAGCCTCAATTCCCCTGTTGGACACGAGAAAACCCAATAACTTGCCCTCCGGTACACCAAAGACACACTTGTCCGGATTAAGCATCATCTTGTACGTCCTTAGGTTATCAAAGGTTTCCTTCAAATCATCAACCAGAGTCTCCTTCTCCCTGGATTTAACCACAATATCATCCACGTAAGCATGTACATTACGGCCAATCTGCTTGTGAAGACAATTTTGTACACACCGTTGATAAGTTGCCTGGGCACTTTTGAGCCCAAAGGGCATAGACACATAGCAGAAGGCTCCAAAGGGAGTTATGAATGTCGTCTTCTCCTGGTCCTTAACTGCCATTTTGATCTGATGATAGCCAGAATATGCATCCAAAAAACTTAAACGCTCACAACCCGCCGTAGCATCAATGATTTGATCAATACGGGGGAGGGAAAAAGGATCTGCTGGACAAGCCTTATTAAGATCTGTGTAATCCACACACATACGCCAGGTGCCGTTCTTCTTAAGGACTAGCACCGGATTGGCAAGCCACTCAGGGTGAAAAACTTCAACAATAAAACCAGCTGCTAAGAGCCTGGCTACCTCTTCTCCAATCGCCTTGCGTCTTTCTTTGTTAAACCGACGGAGGAACTGTTTCACCGGTTTGTATTTAGGATCCATATTAAGTGTGTGCTCAGCGAGTTGCCTCGGTATACCTGGCATGTCAGAGGGTTTCCATGCAAAAATGTCCTAATTCTCAAGGATGAACTCGATGAGCGCGCTTTCCTATTTCAGATCCAAGTTGGCACTAATGCTGAACTGCTTGGACGAATCGCCAGGTACGAAGTCAACAAGCTTAGTTTCTGCTGCCGATTTGAACTTCAGGGCCAGATCATGCTCCGTAGTTGGCTTCTTCAACGGAGTCATGTCTACCGGATCAACATTGTCTTTATAGTACTTCAACTCCTCAGTGGCACAAACCGAATCTGCATAAGCCGCATCTCCTTCCTCGCATTCCAAAGCGATTTTGCGGCTTCCGTGAATCGTTATTGTCCCCTTGTGACCCGGCATCTTGAGCTGCAAATACACATAACAGGGTCGAGCCATAAACTTGGCGTATGCCGGACGCCCAAACAGGGCATGATATGGACTTTGGATTTTCACCACTTCAAACGTTCATGTCTCCGACCTGGAATCATGATCATCCCCAAAGGCCACTTCAAGAGCTATCTTACCAATGGGATATGCTGATCTGCCAGGCACTACACCGTGGAATACTGTATTGGACAGTTTGAGATTCTTATCTGTTAGTCCCATACTGAAGGAAATATGCCCTAGAGGCAATAATAAAGTTATTATTTATTTCCTTATATATCATGATAAAAGTTTATTATTCATGCTAGAATTGTATTAAACCGAAACATGATACATGTGTGAATACATAGACAAACAGAGTGTCACTAGTATGCCTCTACTAGACTAGCTTGTTAATCAAAGATGGTTATGTTTCCTAACCATGGACAAAGAGTTGTCATTTGATTAACAGGATCACATCATTAGTTGAATGATCTGATTGACATGACCCATTCCATTAGCTTAGCACCCGATCGTTTAGTATGTTGCTATTGCTTTCTTCATGACTTATACATGTTCCTATGACTATGAGATTATGCAACTCCCGTTTGCCAGAGGAACACTTTGTGTGCTACCAAACGTCACAACGTAACTGGGTGATTATAAAGGAGCTCTACAGGTGTCTCCAAAGGTACATGTTGGGTTGGCGTATTTCGAGATTAGGATTTGTCACTCCGATTGTCGGAGAGGTATCTCTGGGCCCTCTCGGTAATGCACATCACTTAAGCCTTGCAAGCATTGCAACTAATGAGTTAGTTGCGGGATGATGTATTACAGAACGAGTAAAGAGACTTGCCGGTAACGAGATTGAACTAGGTATGGGATACCGACGATCGAATCTCGGGCAAGTAACATACCGATGACAAAGGGAACAACGTATGTTGTTATGCGGTCTGACCGATAAAAGATCTTCGTAGAATATGTAGGAGCCAATATGAGCATCCAGGTTCCGCTATTGGTTATTGACCGGAGACGTGTCTCGGTCATGTCTACATTGTTCTCGAACCCGTAGGGTCCGCACGCTTAAGGTTACGATGACAGTTATATTATGAGTTTATACATTTTGATGTACCGAAGGTTGTTCGGAGTCCCGGATGTGATCACGGACATGACGAGGAGTCTCGAAATGGTCGAGACATAAAGATTGATATATTGGAAGCCTATGTTTGGATATCGGAAGTGTTCCGGGTGAAATCGGGATTTTACCGGAGTACCGGGAGGTTACCGGAACCCCCCGGGAGCTATATGGGCCTAAGTGGGCCTTAGTGGAAAAGAGAAGGGGCAGCCCAAGATGGGCCGCGCGCCCCTCCCCTCCCTTGGTCCGAATAGGACAAGGAGAGGGGGCCGGCCCCCCTCTCTCTTTTCCCCCCTCCGCGAATCCTATTCCAACTAGGATTGGGGGGGGGAGGATCCTACTCCCAGAGGGAGTAGGACTCCTCCTGGCGCGCCTCTCCTAGGCCGGCCGCACCCCCCCCCTTGAGCCTTTATATACGGAGGCAGGGGCACCCCAGAGAAACACAAGTTGATCCACGTGATCATATTCTTAGCCGTGTGCGGTGCCCCCTTCCACCATAGTCCTCGATAATATTGTAGCGGTGCTTAGGCGAAGCCCTGCTGCAGTAGTACATCAAGATCGTCACCGCGCCGTCGTGCTGACGGAACTCTTCCCCGACACTTTGCTGGATCGGAGTCCGGGGATCGTCATCGAGCTGAACGTGTGCTAGAACTCGGAGGTGCCGTAGTTTCGGTGCTTGATCGGTCGGGCCGTGGAGACGTACGACTACATCAACTAAACGCTTCCGTTGTCGATCTACAAGGGTACGTAGATCATACTCTCCCCTCTCGTTGCTATGCATCACCATGATCTTGCGTGAGCGTAGGAATTTTTTTGAAATTACTACGAAACCCAACAGTGGCATCCGAGCCTAGGTTTTATATGTTGATGTTATATGCACGAGTAGAACACAAGTGAGTTGTGGGCGATATAAGTCATACTGCTTACCAGCATGTCATACTTTGGTTCGGCGGTATTGTTGGACGAAGCGGCCCGGACCGACATTACGCATATGCTTACGCGAGACCGGTTCTCCCGACGTGCTTTGCACATAGGTGGCTTGCGGGTGACAGTTTCTCCAACTTTAGTTGAACTGAGTGTGGCTACGCCCGGTCCTTGCGAAGGTTAAAACATCACCAACTTGACAAACTATCGTTGTGGTTTTTGATGCGTAGGTAAGATTGGTTCTTGCTTAAGCCCGTAGCAGCCACGTAAAACATGCAACAACAAAGTAGAGGACGTCTAACTTGTTTTTGCAGGGCATGTTGTGATGTCATATGGTCAAGACATGATGCTAAATTTTATTGTATGAGATGATCATGTTTTGTAACCGAGTTATCGGCAACTGGCAGGAGCCATATGGTTGTCGCATTATTGTATGCAATGCAATCGCGCTGTAATGCTTTACTTTATCACTAAGCGGTAGCGATAGTCGTGGAAGCATAAGATTGGCGAGACGACAACGATGCTACGATGGAGATCAAGGTGTCGCGCCGGTGACGATGGTGATCATGACAGTGCTTCGGAGATGGAGATCACAAGCACAAGATGATGATGGCCATATCATATCACTTATATTGATTGCATGTGATGTTTATCTTTTATGCATCTTATCTTGCTTTGATTGACGGTAGCATTATAAGATGATCTCTCACTAAATTATCAAGAAGTGTTCTCCCTGAGTATGCACCGTTGCGAAAGTTCTTCGTGCTGAGACACCACGTGATGATCGGGTGTGATAGGCTCTACGTTCAAATACAACGGGTGCAAAACAGTTGCACACGCGGAATACTCAGGTTATACTTGACGAGCCAAGCATATACAGATATGGCCTCGGAACACGGAGACCGAAAGGTCGAGCGTGAATCATATAGTAGATATGATCAACATAGTGATGTTCACCAATGAAACTACTCCATCTCACATGATGATCGGACATGGTTTAGTTGATTTGGATCACGTAATCACTTAGAGGATTAGAGGGATATCTATCTAAGTGGGACTTCTTTAAGTAATATGATTAATTGAACCTAAATTTATCATGAACTAAGTACCTGATAGTATCTTGCTTGTTTATGTATGATTGTAGATAAATGGCCCATGCTGTTGTTCCGTTGAATTTTAATGCGTTCCTTGAGAAAGCAAAGTTGAAACATGATGGTAGCAATTACACGGACTGGGTCTGTAACTTGAGGATTATCCTCATTGCTGCACAAAAGAATTATGTCCTGGAAGCACCGCTGGGTGCCAGGCCTGCTGCTGGAGCAACACCAGTTGTTGTGAACGTCTGGCAGAGCAAAGCTGATGACTACTCGATAGTTCAGTGTGCCATGCTTTACGGCTTAGAACCGGGACTTACGACGTTTTTAACGTCATGGAGCATATGAGATGTTCCAGGAGTTGAAGTTAATATTTCAAGCAAATGCCCGGATTGAGAGATATGAAGTCTCCAATAAGTTCTATAGCTGCAAGATGGAGGAGAACAGTTCTGTCAGTCAGCATATACTCAAAATGTCTGGGTATAATAATCACTTGATTCAAATGGGAGTTAATCTTCCAGATGATTGCGTCATTGACAGAATTCTCCAATCACTGCCACCAAGCTACAAGAGCTTCGTGATGAACTATAATATGCAAGGGATGAATAAGACTATTCCCGAGCTCTTCGCAATGCTGAAAGCTGCGGAGGTAGAAATCAAAAAGGAGCATCAAGTGTTGATGGTCAACAAGACCACTAGTTTCAAGAAAAAGGGCAAAGGGAAGAAGAAGGGGAACTTCAAGAAGAACAACAAGCAAGTTGCTGCTCAAGAGAAGAAACCCAAGTCTGGACCTAAGCCTGAAACTGAGTGCTTCTACTGCAAGCAGACTGGTCACTGGAAGCGGAACTGCCCCAAGTATTTGGCGGATAAGAAGGATGGCAAGGTGAACAAAGGTATATGTGATATACATGTTATTGATGTGTACCTTACTAATGCTCGCAGTAGTACCTGGGTATTTGATACTGGTTCTGTTGCTAATATTTGCAACTCGAAACAGGGACTACGGATTAAGCGAAGATTGGCTAAGGACGAGGTGACGATGCGCGTGGGAAACGGTTCCAAAGTCGATGTGATCGCAGTCGGCACGCTACCTCTACATCTACCTTCGGGATTAATATTAGACCTAAATAATTGTTATTTGGTGCCAACGTTAAGCATGAACATTATATCTAGATCTTGTTTGATGCGAGACGGTTATTCATTTAAATCAGAGAATAATGGTTGTTCTATTTATATGAGTAATATCTTTTATGGTCATGCACCCTTGAAGAGTGGTCTATTCTTATTAAATCTCGATAGTAGTAACACACATATTCATAATGTTGAAACCAAAAGATGCAGAGTTGATAATGATAGTGCAACTTATTTGTGGCACTGCCGTTTAGGTCATATCGGTGTAAAGCGCATGAAGAAACTCCATACTGATGGACTTTTGGAACCACTTGATTATGAATCACTTGGTACTTGTGAACCGTGCCTCATGGGCAAGATGACTAAAACACCGTTCTCTAGTACTATGGAGAGAGCAACAGATTTGTTGGAAATCATACATACAGATGTATGTGGTCCGATGAATATTGAGGCTCGTGGCGGATATCGTTATTTTCTCACCTTCACAGATGACTTAAGCAGATATGGGTATATCTACTTAATGAAACATAAGTCTGAGACATTTGAAAAGTTCAAAGAATTTCAGAGTGAAGTTGAAAATCATCATGACAAGAAAATAAAGTTTCTACGATCTGATCGTGGAGGAGAATATTTGAGTTACGAGTTTGGTGTACATTTGAAACAATGCGGAATAGTTTCGCAACTCACGCCACCCGGAACACCACAGCGTAATGGTGTGTCCGAACATCGTAATCGTACTTTACTAGATATGGTGCGATCTATGATGTCTCTTACTAATTTACCGCTATCGTTTTGGGGTTAAGCTTTGGAGACGGCCGCATTCACGTTAAATAGGGCACCATCAAAATCCGTTGAGACGACGCCTTATGAACTATGGTTTGGGAAGAAACCAAAGTTGTCATTCCTAAAAGTTTGGGGATGCGATGCTTATGTGAAAAAGGTTCAACCTGATAAGCTCGAACCCAAATCGGAGAAATGTGTCTTCGTAGGATATCCAAAGGAGACTATTGGATACACCTTCTATCACAGATCCAAAGGCAAGACTTTTGTTGCTAAGTTCGGAAACTTTCTAGAGAAGGAGTTTCTCTCAAAAGAAGTGAGTGGGAGGAAAGTAGAACTTGATGAGGTAATTGTACCTGCTCCCTTATTGGAAAGTAGTGCATCACAGAAAACTATTTCTGTGACACCTACACCAATTAGTGAGGAAGCTAATGATAATGATCATGAAACTTCAGAACAAGATACTACTGAACCTCATAGATCAATCAGAGTAAGATTCGCACCAGAGTGGTACGGTAATCCTGTTCTGGAAGTCATGCTACTAGATCATGATGAACCTATGAACTATGAAGAAGCGATGGTGAGCCCAGATTCCGCAAAATGGCTTGAAGCCATGAAATCTGAGATGGGATCCATGTATGAGAACAAAGTGTGGACTTTGGTCGACTTGCCCAATGATCGGCAAGCAATTGAGAATAAATGGATCTTCAAGAAGAAGACTGACGCCGACGGTAATATTACTGTCTACAAAGCTCGACTTGTCGCAAAAGGGATTCAGCAAGTTCAAGGGATTGACTACAATGAGACCTTCTCACCCGTAGCGATGCTTAAGTCTGTCCGAATCATGTTAGCAATTGCCGCATTTTATGATTATGAAATTTGGTAGATGGATGTCAAAACTGCATTCCTGAACGGATTTCTGGAAGAAGAGATGTATATGATGCAACTGGAGGGTTTTGTCGATCCAAAGGGAGCTAACAAAGTGTGCAAGCTCCAGCGATCCATTTATGGACTGGTGCAAGCCTCTCGGAGTTGGAATAAATGCTTTGATAGTGTGATCAAAGCATTTGGTTTTATACAGACTTTTGGAGAAGCCTGTATTTACAAGAAAGTGAGTGGAAGCTCTGTAGCATTTCTGATATTATATGTGGATGACATATTACTGATCGGAAATGATATAGAATTTCTGGATAGCATAAAGGGATACTTGAATGAAAGTTTTTCAATGAAAGACCTCGGTGAAGCTGCTTACATATTAGGCATAAAGATCTATAGAGATAGATCAAGACGCTTAATTGGACTTTCATAAAGCACATACCTTGACAAGATTTTGAAGAAGTTCAAAATGGATCAAGCAAAGAAAGGGTTTTTGCCTATGTTACAAGGTGTGAAGTTGAGTCGGACTCAATGCCCGACCACTGCAGAAGATAGAGAGAAGATGAAAGATGTTCCCTATGCTTCAGCCATAGGCTCTATCATGTATGCAATGCTGTGTACCAGACCTGATGTGTGCCTTGCTATAAGTCTAGTAGGGAGGTACCAAAGTAATCCAGGAGTGGATCACTGGACAGCGGTCAAGAACATCCTGAAGTACCTGAAAAGGACTAAGGATATGTTTCTCGTATATGGAGGTGACAAAGAGCTCATCATAAATGGTTACGTTGATGCAAGCTTTGACACTGATCCGGACGATTCTAAATCGCAAACCGGATACGTATTTACATTAAACGGTGGAGCTGTCAGTTGGTGCAGTTCTAAACAAAGCATCGTGGCGGGATCTACGTGTGAAGCGGAATACATAGCTGCTTCGGAAGCAGCAAATGAAGGAGTCTGGATGAAGGAGTTCATATCCGATCTAGGTGTCGTACCTAGTGCATCGGGTCCAATGAAAATCTTTTGTGACAATACTGGTGCAATTGCCTTGGCGAAGGAATCCAGAATTCACAAGAGAACCAAGAACATCAAGAGACGCTTCAATTCCATCCGGGATCTAGTCCAGGTAGGAGACATAGAGATTTGCAAGATACATACGGATCTGAATGTTGCAGACCCGTTGACTAAGCCTCTTCCACGAGCCAAACATGATCAGCACCAAGGCTCCATGGGTGTTAGAATCATTACTGTGTAATCTAGATTATTGACTCTAGTGCAAGTGGGAGACTGAAGGAAATATGCCCTAGAGGCAATAATAAAGTTATTATTTATTTCCTTATATATCATGATAAAAGTTTATTATTCATGCTAGAATTGTATTAAACCGGAAACATGATACATGTGTGAATACATAGACAAACAGAGTGTCACTAGTATGCCTCTACTAGACTAGCTTGTTAATCAAAGATGGTTATGTTTCCTAACCATGGACAAAGAGTTGTCATTTGATTAACAGGATCACATCATTAGTTGAATGATCTGATTGACATGACCCATTCCATTAGCTTAGCACCCGATCGTTTAGTATGTTGCTATTGCTTTCTTCATGACTTATACATGTTCCTATGACTATGAGATTATGCAACTCCCGTTTGCCAGAGGAACACTTTGTGTGCTACCAAATGTCACAACGTAACTGGGTGATTATAAAGGAGCTCTACAGGTGTCTCCAAAGGTACATGTTGGGTTGGCGTATTTCGAGATTAGGATTTGTCACTCCGATTGTCGGAGAGGTATCTCTGGGCCCTCTCGGTAATGCACATCACTTAAGCCTTGCAAGCATTGCAACTAATGAGTTAGTTGCGGGATGATGTATTACAGAACGAGTAAAGAGTCTTGCCGGTAATGAGATTGAACTAGGTATGGGATACTGACGATCGAATCTCGGGCAAGTAACATACTGATGACAAAGGGAACAACGTATGTTGTTATGCGGTCTGACCGAAAAAAAATCTTCGTAGAATATGTAGGAGCCAATATGAGCATCCAGGTTCCTCTATTGGTTATTGACCGGAGACGTGTCTCGGTCATGTCTACATTGTTCTCGAACCCGTAGGGTTCGCACGCTTAAGGTTACGATGACAGTTATATTATGAGTTTATACATTTTGATGTACCGAAGGTTGTTCGGAGTCCCGGATGTGATCACAGACATGATGAGGAGTCTCGAAATGGTCGAGACATAAAGATTGATATATTGGAAGCCTATGTTTGGATATCGGAAGTGTTCCGGGTGAAATCGAGATTTTACCGGAGTACCGGGAGGTTACCGGAACCCCCTGGGAGCTATATGGGCCTAAGTGGGCCTTAGTGGAAAAGAGAAGGGGCAGCCCAAGATGGGCCGCGCGCCCCTCCCCTCCCTTGGTCCGAATAGGACAAGGAGAGGGGGCCAGCCCCCTCTCTCTTTTCCCCCCTCCGTGAATCCTATTCCAACTAGGATTGGGGGGGGGGAATCCTACTCCCAGAGGGAGTAGGACTCCTCCTGGCGCGCCTCTCCTAGGCCGGCCGCACCCCCCCCTTGAGCCTTTATATACGGAGGCAGGGACACCCCAGAGAAACACAAGTTGATCCACGTGATCATATTCTTAGCCGTGTGCGGTGCCCCCTTCCACCATAGTCCTCGATAATATTGTAGCTGTGCTTAGGCGAAGCCCTGCTGCAGTAGTACATCAAGATCGTCACCACGCCATCATGCTGACGGAACTCTTCCCCGACACTTTGCTGGATCGGAGTCCGGGGATCGTCATCGAGCTGAACGTGTGCTAGAACTCGAAGGTGCCGTAGTTTCGGTGCTTGATCGGTCGGGTCGTGGAGACGTACGACTACATCAACCAAACGCTTCCATTGTCGATCTACAAGGGTACGTAGATCATACTCTCCCCTCTCGTTGCTATGCATCACCATGATCTTGCGTGAGCGTAGGAAATTTTTTGAAATTACTACGAAACCCTACACATACGACGGAAGGTCTCATAGTATAGGATGTTAATGCTGCTCCCTCCATCCATGAGCACCTTGGTGAACTTATAACCTCCCACCTGAGGCGCCACCACCAGAGCCAACTGACCCGGATTATTGATCTGGAGTGGGTGATCCTCTCTGCTCCATATGATTGGCTGTTCAGACTAACGTAGATAACGGGGTGTGACCGGTTCAACAGAGTTGACTGCCCGCCTCTAAACCTTCCGGTCTCGCTTGTCCAAGCTAGTGGTAAAGACATGGTATTGCCCACTACTCAACTGCTTTGGGTTGCTTTGGTAACCTGACTGTTGCTGCTATTGGTTGTAACCACCCTGGTTGTTCTGACTATTTTGACCATTATGTCCGCCCGGATTACCATTAAATCCTGAACTGGAACTTCCTCCACCGTAACCCGGCCCAGACCCTGAGCCACCGCCAGATCCGTGATCATACCGGAAATTATTATAATTCTTGAACTCCTGCATAATAAAGCAATCCTTCCAAAGGTGGTTTGCTGGCTCCTCCTTCGTCCCATGTTTTGGACAGGGCTGGCTTAACAGATAGTTCAGGCGGTTTGGGTTGGGGTTGGGTGCTCCACTATGATTTTTTGGCCTACCCTTGCGCCGCTGGCCATTGTCCTGTACATTGGTATTAGCCACAAAATCCATGTTGCCATCCGCTTTACGCTTGCCTCCTCCGCCATTGCCTACCCAGTGATGCTGCTGACCTTTGGAGCTGTTGTTCTTCTTCCCCTTCCCTGTCTTGTCATCATCAGATTCAGGATCCTTGGTACTATCAGAGTCAACATATTTTACCAAAGCGGCCATGAGGGTCCCCATGTCGGTGCAATGACGCTTCATCCGTCCCAATTTCAACTTCAGGGGCCCAAACCGGCAGTTGCCTTCTAGGGTTAATACTGCGGTGTCAGCGTTGATGCGGTCTGAGGAGTGCAACACTTGTGAAACCCGGCACACCCAATGAGTCGTTGACTCTCCTTCCTCCTGGACGCATGCAGCTAAGTCCACTATCGACATAGGTTGTTTACAGGTATCCTTGAAATTGTTGATAAACCGGGCTCGTAATTGGGCCCATGAGCTGATAGAATTAGTGGGCAAGCTTTTTAACCAAGTACGGGCCGTTCCTTCAAGCATCATGGTGAAGTATTTCGCACACGCCGTGTCATCCACATCAAGCATATCCATGGCCATCTCATAGCTCTCTACCCATGTCTCTGGTGGTTAATCCGCCGTATAATTTGGTACCTTGCGTGGGCCTTTGAAATCCTTGGGCAGGTGCACGTTGCGTAAAGCGGGGACGAGGCAAGGCACCCCCAAAGAACTAGAAGTAACACCAGGTTTGATCGAAATGGTTGGACGAACCGGCGTGAGCTGCCGAGCCTGATGCTGTGCGGCTAACTCGGCCTCCCTACGCGCCCAGGCCCGGTTCACCACTTCCTGAGCATCATCAGCTCCACCCGTCGGGTTGTTACCATGGGGTGCTCCACGTCGTTCATTACTCGACACTGCTGGTTCATCCATATGTCTGCTATAACTCCGGCTTGGACGGGGGGTCGAGTGGATCCGGTCGCGGCTGTACGAGTACGCTTCCTATTGGGCCAAAGCTGCCCTTAGAAGTTCCTTGACCCGTCGCGTCTCTACTGCCTGCGGCGAGTCACCCTCAACTGGAATGGCCTCCAGTCGTGCAGCAGCGGCAACAAGATTGTCCATTGGGTTGGAGTAGTGACCCGGAGGTGTTAAAGCATCCTGAGGTATAACGGTGTTTTGACGAGGCGGGTCCATCTGACGGGGCTGAACCGGTGCACCGGTCCCAGGGGCTTCTGCCCGGTTCCCCTCCAGCGGATTGCTGGTTCTTGGTCCTGGAGTGTTGAAAAGGTCTCTGGCCTCGAAAACCGGAGGTAAGCGGGACCGGTGCTTCCTCCTCATGACTTCATGCGACGCACTCTGGTCCAACATAAGCCTGTAGGCCTGTGCGTCTAAAGCGGCCCGCTCTGCGGCCATCCTGGTGTCCTCAGCCGCCAGATCCGTTTTGGCCTGGGTGATTTGTTCCTTTATCTTTGCAATCTCCGTGTTGTGAGCGTCCTAATCTGGCGGATTAACTTCTGCCATAAGCACAGCCAACGCATCAAATAGTTCTGATAGAACCTGAGCCGGCGGGCGCACGGGGCCTCCTGCCCCGGCAACCGTTGTCGCTGCTAAACCGGAGATCGTCGCCGCGGCTGTTGAAGAGTGAAGCGCTGCTTGTGTTCCGGTCATGAATATTCCAACCCGGTTAGGCAGATCAGAGGGGTCCGGAATACTGTCACCATCGGAACAGCTCTCAATCCGGCCATCTTGTAGCTGATAAAGAGATTCGGTTTCTCCGGTCGAAAATTCGTCACCGGAACAAACGGTAGTTGCCCCACGAAGCTCCGATCCATCCTCATAACTCCCTCCATGGATCATTCCCACGAAGGCACGCTTCATGGCCGGTTTAATCCGGGCGGATCGCGCACGCTGAGCCGTCTCGACGAGGTCGGTGTAGATGTTCGTCTCAGGGCCCGGTTCACCGATCTTGCCAATGAAAACGTGAATGCTACCAAAGGGGACCCGGTACCCGTACTCAATTGAGCCGGCCTCGGGGCCCCAGCCTGCGTCGTCGATGTAAAGTTTGCCGCGATGACTCTTAGTCATCCGGCCTACAGCGTAGCCCTTGAGTCCTTTAAAGCGGCCCTCCAAGAACCGGAAACCATCGTGCGATAGCCCCACGGTGGGCGCCAACTGTCGTGGTTTTGTCACGGCATATGTCCTAGAGAAAGGACTTAGTCGTGGAGCCATCACGACGGGTTAGCTTGAAGGGGTTAAAGCGGACACAAGGACGCAAGAGAGTTTATACTAGTTCGGCCCCTTCAATGAAGGTAAAAGCCTACGTCTAGTTGTGATGGAATTGATGGGTGTTTCGATGACTAGGGAGCAATAAGCTTCGCCTATGTCTCGAGTTGTTGTCTGTCCCTCCCTGAACCGCCGCCGGGCCGTCCCCTTATATACATGGGTGACGCTCGTCGGTTTACAGCGTCCCAACACCGGCTCATAGATGTGTCCGGTTTGGTCTCTACTTATTCCTAACTTACAATACAAGTTACATATTGACGCCGGTTTACGGCTACGGGCTCTCAACCAATTATGGGTCTTGAGCCCTCATCTACCTTCATGGGCTTTAACATGCTTAACTACTGATGAAACTAACCCGGCCCAGATAGGCCGGTTTATGCCCAGTGGTAATATCCCCAACAACCCCCGTTGACTACTAAAAAACATTTACATCAACTAAGTGGAGCTTGTCTTGCTAGGTCTAAATGGCCGCCAGGGCCCATTCATCGTGTTAGGCCGTGAACCAAGAGAACAGAAGCACAATGGGTCTCCAACATCGTCCCCATGACTTGCGGCGGTGAGCCGCGGAGGTATATGCTTCAGCACAAAGGATGGCTAGCTTCCCCATCGCTCATCGGAGTGGAACCGCCGCCTAATGCTTCAGCCGGATGGGAAGGGTCCCTACGCTGCACAAACCATGGTTGGTTTTTTGATAAGGGGACGACAGTGGCCGGCGAGAGGGAAATACACTGATTGTGCACGCCGGCGGTGTCTTGGAGGTAGCCTTTATGGGAGCCAAGCGGTGGCGGCCTCCTATGTTCTACTTCTCCACGATGATGGCGGCGGACGTGGACGCGCTGGCTACCGACTCGTCGACCTCCACGCACCTGGCTTCTGTCTTCGCCTGCATGGCGCGGTCACAGGCATGGGAGACGTGGTTGCAGACATGGGATGCGCGGTCACAAACATGGGAGGCACTAGACGACACATTATCGTCGACGACAACGTTGATGCCCATGCCGCCGTGTTAGCATGGAGCAACTCACCACTCCTCCTCGAGATGGCCTAGAGCGACGAGTTGCTAAACCACGCGCTGACTTAGGGCCGTGGCAACTGGCTCCATCGGGCTAGGCAAGGAGGTGGAGCAGCGAGCTTCCTCGCTCTTATCCAGCGGGCTCGGCTGGCCACCCAGCTGGCTTGTATGCTGGAGAACTACTCTTCGGATGCCATCGAAAGAGTGGAGAAAATGGTAAAGGAGGAGATGATGAGGGAGCAGTGGAGGGGTGTGATTCCTTCCCAGCATTTGGCCTCGTTTAAATAGATGTTGCTTGCTTCACTCCCCCCATCTTACGATGGTTTTTATCATGAACTACAATACGAATGGGATGGAGAAGACACCGAATGAGGTGTTCTCCATGATAAAAACTACAGAAGGAGGACTGCGGAAAAAACGGAAGCAAGTGTTTCTTGTGAATAAAACTGCCAATTTCAAAAAGAAAGGCAAGTCCAACAAGGGCAAGGGCGCCAGTAAGACCGGCTCCCAAAGCAACTCTAAGGGTGGAGCCAAGACTGAAACTGAGCGCTTCTACTACAAGGGCATGGACACTGGAAGAGAAACTGCAAGAAGTACCTGGCAGATAAGAAGACCGAAAAAACCGGAAAAGGTATAACTGTTATACATGTTAATGTCATTGACATTTTGCTTGCTATCAAGGAGAATTCTATTTCTTGGGTATTTGATATCAGATCGGTTGCTCACATTTGCAACTCGATACATGGGCTTCAGAAGGTCCACAAGCTAGCAAAGAATGAAGTCGTGATGTGGGTCGGCAACGGCGCTGGGATCGCCGCTCAAGCCATCGGCATTATACCTCTACGTCTCCCTTCAGGATTTATTTAAGAACTAAGCAACAGTTATTTTATTCCGGTATTGTGTAGAAACATTATCTCTGGATCATGTTTGGTACACGATGGGTATTCCTACAAGTTTGAGAACAATGGTTGCTCACTTTATAGTATTGATATGTTTTATGGATTTGCACCCATTGTTGGGGCCTTTTTACTAAATCTTGAATGTGGAAATGATGTCTTTAACATGAATGCTAAACACCTTAAGAAGGCTGATACCACCACCACTTACTTGTGGCACTGTCGCCTTGGCCACATCGGAAAGAAACGCATGCAAAGACTCAAAAAAGATGGAGTTTTACCGTCGTTTGATTTTGATTCATTTGACACATGTGAGGCTTTCTTGATGGGGAAAATGACCAAGATACCGTTCATGGGTCATCCTGAACGGGCGAGTAAATTGTTGGAAAAAATACATAGTGATGTATGTGGTCCAATGAGCACAATCACACTTGGTGGGTATTTCTGCTTCGTGACTTTTATTGATGATTTAAGTAGGTATGGATATATCTACTTAATGAAGTATGAGTCGCAAACCTTTGACAAGTTCGAAGAATTTCAGCATGAGGTAGAAAATCATCGTAACAAAAGGATTAGGCTGCGATCAGATCATGGGGGCGATTACCTTAGTCATGAGTTTAGCCAACATCTGAGTGACTGTGGAATCATTTCACAGCTTACGCCTCCCGATACTCCACATCGAAATGTAGTGTCAGAACGACGTAACCAAACCCTATTAGACATGGTAAGGTCAATGATGTCTCTTAAATATATGTTGATATCCTTTTGGGACATGCACTAGAAACTGTCGCTTATGCATTTAATAGAGCACCGTCTAAGTCTGTTGAGACCACACCATACGAGTTATGGCATGGGAAGAAATCCAATTTGTCATATCTTAAAATTTGGGGTTGTAATGCTTTTGTAAAACATCTGCAACCAAGCAAACTCGATGCCAGATCAGAAAAATGTTACTTTGTAGGTTATCCCAAGGAAACAATTAGGTATTCTTTCTACCACTCGTCCGATAACAAAGTGTTTATTGCCAAAAATGGACAATTTCTCCAGAAAGAATTTCTCACTAAAGAGGTGAGTTGAAGGACAGTACAACTTGACGAGATTAGTGAATCTTCAGTGACCATTGATATGGCTAAGGAACCAGAAGAAATTCTGCAAACTATCCCTACAACCAAGCCGGAAGTTGTCGCATGTGATGCGGAAACTTCAGAAAAGTCTGTGACTGAACCGCGTAGATCAGGTAGGGCCATCGTACCACCTGACTGGTTTCATATCATAACGAAATCTTCATCCTTAAAGACGATGAACCTACGCATTACAAGGAGCGATGGCGGGGCAAGGGAATGGCATAAAGCCATGAAATCCAAAATGAAATCCATGTACGAAAATCAAGTTTGGAACTTGGTAGAACTTCCAGGAGGCGTAAAGCCCATTGGCTGTAAATGGATTTTCAAAAGAAACATAGATGCGGATGGTAACTGTCATGGATTTGTCACGGCAGATGTCCTAGTGTCAGGACTTAGTCGCGAGGCCAACGCATCTATGTGGTAGCTTGAGAGGGGTTGAGCGGAATCGAGAGATGCAACACAAGACAGGGATTTAGACAGCTTCGGGCCCCGGGAAACATCATCCGGTAACAACCCTACATGCTGTTTGAGGCTAGGTCTCATTATTATCACGAGGGAGTCGCCGTAAACCGGCTCTCCTCTTTGTATCTAGCCCTAAGATTGTTTCTTCTTGCTTGTAGCTTCCCCCTCTTTGGGGAGCCCTACCCCTCCTTATATATGTTGAAGAGGCGGGTTACATGTAGAGTCCAACTCGGACTTAAGACTTAACTATTCTAACTTATCGCCATGGGCTTCTTAACATCTTGGGCTTCATAACGTCTTGGGCTTCATAACCCCTGGCAATCCAGTTATCACTGTTTGCCGGTTTAACATTGTCTGCCGGTTTAACATTGTCTGCCGGTTTAACATTTGTCTGACTTAACTCCTGCCGGTTTACCACCTGCCAGTTTACCGTCTGTCATAGCCATCTGTCTTAACTGTCTGTCTTAACTATCCGCCGGTTTAACATCCGTCCGGGTCATACCGCGGGGTATATCCCCGACATTAGCCCCCAGTTTAATTTGGATTTATCCATGTTAAACTGATTCTGATCATCCTTAAGTCCTTGTCACTTCCTTCTTCTGGAAAACCTGGTTTAACAGGCCAGCTTCATAATCAACTTGCTGACAATGGTTTCTCATAGAAAATATATTGTGAAGAATAACTCCTTTGATTCAGCTCCCAATGCTTAAAAACAATATTGGTCCTTGAAATACTCATCTGATCTTCAACGGTTTAAGGATGTAGAAATTGCCGGTTTAACATTGCCAAGATCACCGGTTTATAAATATTGATAGCACCGTGTCATACTTGTAGTTAACATCCAGCTTGAAAATATACCTCTTACATGCCTATCACTTGTAGCCCCCAAGTCTTAAGAAGGTAGCATAGCAACACCTTTAAGACTTGCCTCAATATAAATATCACAATCTTGAAGAAATCCAGGTTGTTCATCTCAATCACTAGTCATAATTGAGTATTCCACATATGTATGAAGCCCAAGATGTTATGAAGCCCAAGATGTTAAGAAGCCCATGGCGATAAGTTAGAATAGTTAAGTCTTAAGTCCGAGTTGGACTCTACATGTAACCCGCCTCTTCAACATATATAAGGAGGGGTAGGGCTCCCCAAAGAGGGGGAAGCTACAAGCAAGAAGAAACAATCTTAGGGCTAGATACAAAGAGGAGAGCCGGTTTACGGCGACTTCCTCGTGATAATAATGAGACCTAGCCTCAAACAGCATGTAGGGTTGTTACCGGATGATGTTTCCCGGGGCCCGAAGCTGTCTAAATCCCTGTCTTGTGTTGCGTCTCTCGATTCCGCTCAACCCCTCTCAAGCTACCACATAGATGCGTTGGCCTCGCGACTAAGTCCTGACACTAGGACATCTGCCGTGACAAATCGACGACAGTTGGCGCCCACCGTGGGGCCCGCGCACGATGGTGTTGAGTCCTTGAAGGGATCTCTCCAAGGGATTGAGAAATTCGTAAAATTTTCGGGTAAAGAAAGATTCAGCATGGAAGGATTTAAATCAACTACAGGTGTATCTATCAAGATCAAAGAAGTTTTTAGCGGTGGCATATACAAAATTTAGATGCAAAAGAAACTAGGGTTTGTGGCGAATCGGCCAGGTCTACAGATCAATGTTAGCTGCTGGGACTAATCCGAGATTGATTGGCATAGATCAATTGTTGCTACTTGTCCGGTTTAAAACGAAGGAAGGGCCACGACCCGAGAGCAAGTTGTACTCAGACTTGGGCTCCTCTGTTGACTCGCCGTGTGGTCAAACTTTGCCTAGTAGCCAGCTGGTAGCTAGTCTCTGCCTCCACCGGCAGCCCGTGACTACTGGAACGGCCTCGAGGCTCCGCCTCCAATTTCCGATCCGCCGGTCGTCCCCGTTCCAAGCCGGTTTATCCCGGGTCATACATGCTTGATGTCTCGAATCGATCGGCCTCCGAGGTCAGTTGCCTCCCGCACGCTTGCCGTCTTCGGTGTGCCGGTCGGCTCCTGCGTCTTCGGTCGATGCGCCATGAACCGCTGCGCCAAGTCACCGGGTTACCTTCTGCCCGCTTTAGCTACCGCCCCGCCGGATTACCACTGCATGTTTCAGCTGTTGCTCCACCGGGTCACCTCTACTGACCTGCTAGTCCATCCCGCTTCAGCTGCCGCCCCGTCGGGTCACGTCTGCCTGCGGCCGGCGCCGGTTCCGCCATCGAGCCACCGTCCCGCGCCGTCTGCTCCCATGCCGAATCGCTGCCGGACTGCGTCCGCACCTGCGCTGTCCCGCAATGGCCCGATGCTCCGCCTCGCCTCACGGACTCCCCAGTTGGCTGCCGCCCAGCTCCGACCGCGCGGGCTGCTACTCGCGCCGCCGCACCTTGGACTCGCTTCCTCCGTTTTCATAAAAACGCCATGGGTCCGCTCCCGCCTCTTCTACCTCTTCGACTCGCCGTGGTCCGCTGCTACCTTAAACCGCCGCGTCTGTGACCCGCTGTGACCCCCTATGGTCTCGAACCGCCAGTTGCCCCTCTCCTCTGGGCCGCTTCGTCTCCAACCCACGCGACCATGGCTTTGACCCGGCCCCGCCTCCAGACCTACCTGCTCCACCCTCTCTTGGCTCGCCACTCCTGCTTCGTCGGTTGCTCGCCGCGTCCACTGTTGTCTTCGCAAGTGCGGCTGAAGACAGGGGAGGAGATAGGGTGCTGGCTGTCCGTAGGAAGATTGGATAAAAGTCAAGGGCTGTCAAACCAAAAAAAAAGAGGCAAACGTGACCCGGAGGGTCCGTCTGAATTGACCGGTGTAGTGTTTTAAGCCGCCACGGCGGTTGCGATGAACGGATCATTCATCATCCAAAGCCGTTTGCCATCTGCAAACTTCAGGTTATACCCATCTAAGTTAATTTTATTAACTCATATTATTATTGTCAAAGAACAATTACTTTGGTGTATATATTTTACGCAGGGAGATTGTTAACTGCGAAGGCAATCATCGGGTACGGAACTCGTGCCAATATTATTGTGCGCCAGCATCCGGCCATGTTGCATTGTTTAAATGAGCGTGCAAGCTGCCGCCTTCTGCGGCCTACTCTATATCAACACGACGCGGCTAATTCGCTTGCCAGGAAGATATAATGCGCATGCGGATGACTCACCTGAGATTGATCCCAGCTTTACTGAAGTGGTTATCAACTCTGCGGTGGATAATTACCGGCCTGACATATCAGGTGAAATCCATCCAGTATATTTTATATTGTTTTCTTTAAAAGAGCAATTACTTTGGCCTGCAAAGTTGTCTAATGAAGGACCCTAAACCGCCATATTGGTGCAAATTTAAAGGCCGTCAGAAAATTTCCGGCTTAAAAAGAGGGATGCCGGTTTAAAATCCGGCTCAAGGGGAAGATATCTCCCACAAAGCTTTGAAGCTCTCAAATCCGGTTCAAAATCCCGGTTCAAGAAGGATTTATCTCTTGCAAAAAGTTAAAGGGTGCCAAAGAGAACCTGCTGCCATGATGCGCGGTTCAAACATGGGTATCATGCCTTATTTGCTTATCATATTATTGATCATTTGGGGGCTTGGTCATGTCTGAACCATAGTCACACCTCTTGGTCGGCGCAATGCCACAGTATCACTTGGGGGCTTTGGTCGTGTCCGAATCATAGCAACGCCATTTGGTAGGCGAAAAGCCACAACATCACTTGGGGACTTGGTCACGTCTGAACCAGTCACGCCTCTTGATCGGCCTAAGGCCACAGAATCACTTGGGGGCTTTGGTCGAACCCGAACCATCGCTACACATCTTGATCGGCATAATGCCACTGCATCATTTGGGGACCTGGCTGACATGAACCGTAGCTACGCCTATTGGGGGCTTGGTCTTGTCCGACCATGGTAATGCCACTTGATCGGCTCAAAGCCTCATTTGCAATGGTTTTATCTTTGCCTTTGCTTCTCTTTTTCTTTTTGATAAAATATTTTTTCTGTTGCGTTTTCACCCAACATTATTAAATCCGGTTCAACTGTCAGTTACAGATTGACGGAACATGATTAAATTATAATCCGGAGACTATCAGCCCGGTCTGGTTTCGACTATAAGTCGCCAGCATATATTTGGATTGCGCCATTGGAATCATGCGCTCATAAATCATTGGATTATATTATTCAAATCTTTCATAGCCAACCTGGCTGGATTTCTATTATGGTTATCAATAACCAGTATTATGATTAAGGTTTTCAAAGTCGCTTTAGCGCAATGGCTATCATATTGTCAATGGATATGATTTATTCTACAATTGAAGGAATAGTCCCGAGTTGCTACAGGCTTACAACCCGACACTTGGGGGCTACATTATTTAAGTTGAGATTATATCAAATATGCAAGTCTCATGTCGCTGCAAGCATGCACCATGACACTTGGGGGCTAATGCAAAGTCATTTTTTGCTCATACTGTTGAAGACACGACTCATCACATTATAATGAGCCGACCCTTGGGGGCTACCAATTGCTCCTGTCAACAATTCAAGGTACAAAGCTTTATATCCACTATATTGAAGGGTATATTGCTCAGTTGGTAAAGCACAAGGCTCTTAACCTTGTGGACGTGGATTCAAGCCCCATGATGAGGGTTATATCATATGATGTTATTTTCATTGAAGTATATATCAAGTCCCAGCTCAATATTATCTTACTGAGCCGGCCCTTGGGGACAATACATCATTGCTCAAATCTATATGATTATATTTACAAAGTCCCTGCTCATTATTCATAATGACCCAGCCCTTGGAGGCTACACTGGTCGAAGTTTTTATGAGCATCAGACAATTACAAGTCCCAGGCTGCTGCAAGCATGACAACCCGGCACTTGGGGGCTACATATGTGGAATACTCAATTATGACTAGTGATTGAGATGAACAACCTGGATTTCTTCAAGATTGTGATATTTATATTGAAGCAAGTCTTAAAGCTGTTGCTATGCTACCTTCTTAAGACTTGGGGGCTACAAGTGATAGGCATATAAGAGGTATATTTTCAAGCTGGATGTTAACTACAAGTATGACCCGGTGCTATCAATATTTATAAACCGGTGATCTTGGCAATGTTAAACCGGCAATTTCTACATCCTTAAACCGTTGAAGATCAGATGAGTATTTCAAGGACCAATATTGTTTTTAAGCATTGGGAGCTGAATCAAAGGAGTTATTCTTCACAATATATTTTCTATGAGAAACCAATGTCAGCAAGTTGATTATGAAGCTGGCCTGTTAAACCGGATTTTCTAGAAGAAGGAAGTGACAAGGACTTAAGGATGATCAGAATCAATTTAACATGGATAAATCCAAATTAAACTGGGGGCTAATGTCGGGGATATACCCCGCGGTATGACCCGGCCGGATGTTAAACCGGCGGATAGTTAAGACAGACAGTTAAGACAGATGGCTATGACAGACGGTAAACCGGCAGGTGGTAAACCGGCAGGAGTTAAGTCAGACAAATGTTAAACCGGCAGACAATGTTAAACCGGCAGACAATGTTAAACCGGCAAACAGTGATAACTGGATTGCCAGGGGTTATGAAGCCCAAGACGTTATGAAGCCCAAGATGTTAAGAAGCCCATGGCGATAAGTTAGAATAGTTAAGTCTTAAGTCCGAGTTGGACTCTACATGTAACCCGCCTCTTCAACATATATAAGGAGGGGTAGGGCTCCCCAAAGAGGGGGAAGCTACAAGCAAGAAGAAACAATCTTAGGGCTAGATACAAAGAGGAGAGCCGGTTTCCGGCGACTCCCTCGTGATAATAATGAGACCTAGCCTCAAACAGCATGTAGGGTTGTTACCGGATGATGTTTCCCGGGGCCCGAAGCTGTCTAAATCCCTATCTTGTGTTGCGTCTCTCGATTCCGCTCAACCCCTCTCAAGCTACCACATAGATGCGTTGGCCTCGCGACTAAGTCCTGGCACTAGGACATCTGCCGTGACAAATCCACGACAGTAACGTTACTATCTATAAAGCTAGACTTGTCGTGAAAAAGTTCCAGTAGTGGACTACGACAAGACTTTCTCGTCTGTAGCTATGCTTAAGTCTGTACGGATATTACTAGCAATTGCTGCTTATTTTGATTATAAAATATGCAGATGGACGTCAAAATGGATTTCCTAACTGGAAATCTCAAAGAAGATGTATGCATGATACAGCCTGAAGGTTTTGTCGTTTCTAAGGATGCCGAAAAGGTATGCAAACTTCCAAAGGACATTTATGGTCTAAAGCAAGCATCAAGGAGCAGGAACATTCGTTTTGATGAAGTGTTCAAAGAGTTTGGCTTCATCAGGAATGACGAAGAATCTTGTGTTTACAAGAAGTTTAGTGGGAGCGCAAAAGCATTTCTAATCTTATATGTGGGTGACATATTGTTGATTGGAAATGACGTGAATTTTCTTAGCAAAATAAAAGACTCATTAAAGAAGAATTTTTCAATGAAATACTTAGGCAAAGCGACATACATATTGGGCATCCGGATCTATAGAGATAGATCAAGACGCCATGATAGCGCTTAGCCAAAGCACGTACATTGACAAGGTGTTGAAAAGGTTCAACATGGAGAAACTCCAAGAAAGGCCTACTCCCCATGTCACCTGGCACAACACTGAGCAATAATCAGTGTCCTCGGACTCTCGATGAGAGAGTAAAAATGAATGATGTTCCATATGCTTCAGCAATTGGTTCAATTATGTATGCCATGGTATGTACAATACCAGATGTTTCCTATGTGCTAAGTGTTAGCAGCAAGTTCCAAAGTGATCTAGGATTGGAACACTGGGCAGCAGCCAAAAATATTCTTAAGTACCTCAGAAGGACCAAGGATTTGCTTCTTCTGTACGGAGGTGATGAAGTGCTCGTTGTAATTGGTTACACCAATGCATGCTTCATGATTGACACAGATGACTTCAAATCTCAAACAGGCTATGTTTATGTATTGAATAGTGGCGCGGTGGACTGGAAAAGTTCCAAGCAGAAGACTGTGGCGGATTCTACGTCGGAGGTAGAATATGTTGGTACTTCAGAAGCCTCCAAGCTGACGGCCTGGATCAAGAAATTTCTTGAAGACCTTGGTGTGGTTCCAAGTGCTCTGGACCCGGTGCAAATCTATTGTGATAATAATGGCGCCGTGGCTCAGGCAAGGGAGCCATGTTCTCACCATAAGACAAAACATATTGAACGCAAATATAAACTCATTCGATATCACGTCGAAGTGGGTTTAGTGAAAGTATGCAAAGTTCACACGGATCTGAACGTGTCAGACCCGATGACAAAGCCTCTACCATGAGCAAAGCATGAGCAACACTAGATAGCCATTGGTGCTAGGGAAGCCATTTAACTAGATTATGACTCTAGTGCAAGTGGGAGTCTATAGGAGATATTCCCTAGAGGCAGTAACAATAGTTATTGTATCTCCAAGTTTGTAATTGAAGTTTATGTTCCATGCTATAACTGCAATGATTATCGAGTCTGCAATAATCATGAGGCTCGGAGGGAAACTCATTTCATGTGTGGTATATTAAAAAGTAAAATGTATTCCTAGTCATGCCTCTATGACTGGCTCAAGTGTTGCATAATTTCTTAGACCTTGAGGGTGTCGAGTTCCTGCGTTCTTGCTTCGTGAATTTTTGGGTTTGTTAAACGCCATCCATAACTGGGTGGCTATTACGGCGGCTTACGGGTTCATGAAAAAGTATGACAAGGAATGAGGTAGCTCAAGATTGGGATTTTCTCCTCCGATGATGGAGAGACATACTTAGGGCCATCTCGGTGTTATGGTATCCATCATCATCTGGCCAGACACAATGTGATTTGTTCACAGGGATGCCGAAATGTGGAAACGAAATAAGGGAACAAAACCGGTAACGAGGTAACTGGCATAGTGGAAAAGTGTTGATCCACGGGGATGCCGATAAGTCTCATCTCGGGTGTTTGTAACATATCGCAAAGCAACAAGAATATCACACAACAATACATGTTCACTCGAATATTCATTCACGTGGGTATAGGGATCAATATGGATGTCCACTGTTTCGCTATTGATCATTGATCGGAAAGTGTTCCAGACATGTCTATACTTCACTGAACCTAAAGGGTCACACGCTTAAGGGTCATGTACTCATGTATCTACTAAATACTAGACAGGGAGTCTGAGAGAAAGTCACTGAAAAAGTTTTGGACACAACGGAAAAGTTTCGGCAAAACCAAAAAGTTGTTTCAGAGTAAACCATTGAGCCAAAAAGGTTTTGGAATGCACCTGGAACTTTTTGGAGGGTACCCGATTGTTCTGGAAACTTATGGAATTTTTCCGGAGAAAAGAACCGGAAATGTTCTGGAGCTGCTGGAAATGCTTTGGTTGCTTTTTGCTGATGAAAATCATTAATCGAAAATGTTTTGGAACGCATCCAGAATTTTTATATGGGGCACTAGAAATGTTCTGGACCTTCACAGATATTTTCGGATTAATTGGTCACGAAAAAATGTTTTCATGAATAGTGGAAAACACTATTTAGATGCTTTTTGGAAAGCCACTTTTTGGGGCTTTTCCCAAAAGATCAAGAGGGATGACATGGAAGGATAAGAGCCCCTTTTTGAAAGGGCCCACTAGTGGTGGACAGCCAAGGGTGGAGCTCCATGGAGCTCCACTTGCCTCTCCATTATGCCTTTTATGTGAGACATATACCATGGGCATTTTGGGGTTTACACGTGCCACCCTACCCCTTGCATTGTCCTATAAATAGAGGTAGAGAGAAGCTCTCCACACTCACTCCAACTCTCATACACATGCCATGCATGATCTAGCTTTCTCTCCCTCAGATGAAATAGTTTTGTGGAGCCGAAAGGTTGTCTGGATTCCAACAGAAACTAATTTTGGACGGCGAAGCCCTACCGGATAGCTGACACCATATGTGTGCAACCCCGTAGAGAGGTCGTAGGTTCGATCTTTTGCCTGAGGGGCTGTTCGAGGGCCTCCCGGAGGGCTGTTCGAGTGACCGTCCGAGTTTCTGAGAGTGGCTCCTGAAGGGTTGTCTGAGTGACCGTTTG
Organism: Triticum aestivum; assembly: GCF_018294505.1. NCBI lineage: Eukaryota > Viridiplantae > Streptophyta > Magnoliopsida > Poales > Poaceae > Triticum > Triticum aestivum. The sequence continues at coordinate 612,133,707 of NC_057803.1, read as the reverse complement.
AATTTCTGAGAGTGGCTCCTGAAGAGCTGTCCGTGACATCGTCCGAGGGACTGTCCGACCGCCTTCCGAAGGCCTGTCCGACCGCCTTCCGAAGGCCTGTCCGTGACATCGTCGAGGGACTGTCCGACCGCCTTCCGAAGGCCTGTCCGACCGCCTTCCGAAGGCCTGTCCGAACATCCTCGCAGTTGGGAGGTTGTAAATCCTACCTGCGGGGATCTGCATCGACGATCTACATCGACTCTACTTCCGCTGCGCCACGAGTCGGTAATGATCAGATCAAAACCTTGTATGCATCTCCATAGTGATCCTGGCATGTTCATAGTGCGGAAATTTTTTGTTTTCTGTTGCGCTCCCCTACAACGTTTTCTTGAACAGATTATGGGTCACTCGGAAAGGCATCAAGGAAGAGCGACGCGTTAAGCTACAGAATTATGCTCCCACAGACCCTATGTTTGGTGCACAACTAACACTTAGGCAGTGGGTTTATTCATCGGGCATTTCCTGCAGAACTTGTCCAAGTTGTTGATGGTCAGCTTCTGCAAGGTTCCTCTCTTCCTTGCTGCAGCCGGGACGGTTGTTTTCTAGCGTCGATCTTCCAATTGGGATTGATCTGCTCTAGCTACTTGCCTGGCCAGAGGATGACTATGAGCGATGTGGTTGTTACGCTCAAGAAGATCAAAGTTGAGTACACCAAACTAATACAATTGGGATTCGCAACGTTCATAAGAAAAAGAAAAAAACATTACAAAAAATTCTGAACATAACCTTATCTTATTTTAATTTGTAGTTAGTGTAATTAGAAGCATTTCCCTGCAAAAATAAAATAGAAGCATCAAATATGGCCTAAATATATCTGAATCTTATTGTGAATTTAGACGGGAAATGTAACAGAACGGAGTTGTGTTTCCTACCAATTTTGTATCCAGCTTGGATTTCACAATAAATGTGGTATTTATAATTCTCTAATTATTGAAGGGAATATGACATACTGAGTTAGTGTGCACCAAAGTTTACCCTTTTTGCATCCCATAATATAAACATGTGTTTTTTTACTTTCACAACATAGACATGTTCAAAAAACAGAATTGCCATGTGAAAATTTTAAATTTATGTATAAGCCTCATATGTAGGTGCTCTTCCCAATATTCTATCAAGGGAGCAAAATATACCTCGAGTTACTATGGAGTGTCCATCCTACATACATATGTAATCTCACATATTCATACGCTCTGTTGTTGTAGTGATGGAGGAGGTCGTACTTTTGATTGTGGGCGCAGGGCCTGCAGGGCTCGCAACTGCAGCATGCCTTAGCCAATTCTCCATCCCCTATGTCATCGTTGAGCGTGAGAATTGCAGCGCATCACTATGGCGCAACCGCACGTATGACCGGCTGAAGCTACATCTAGCGAGGGAATTTTGTGAGTTGCCACACATGCCGTACCCAGCAGATACCCCAACATACATACCAAAGAACACTTTCATCAAGTATGTGGATGACTACATTGAGTGTTTCACTATCCATCCGAGGTATCTCACTGTTGTTGAGTCATCCACATATGACTTCAATGGAAAATATTGGTCTATCATGGCGCGCGACATGGCAAAGTGCACAATAGTTAATTACAGGGCGAAGTTTCTTGTTGTGGCAAGTGGTGAGAATAGTGTTGAGAATATTCCAGTGGTCCCTGGCCTGGAAAACTTCTCGGGTGTGGCCATCCACTCATCATGTTACAAGTCAGGCATCGACTACTCCGGGAGGAATGTGTTGGTCATCGGATCTGGTAACTCTGGGATGGAGATCACCTACGACCTTGCTTCTCATGGTGCCAATACTTCTATAGTTATACGAAGTCCGGTATGTATAATATATGTGACTTTAACTGCAAATCTCTTTTATATATCTTATTTTATCTTGCATATTGCAAAAGATGGTGACCCTTTTGTGGTTGCAGATTCATGTAATGACAAAGGAATTAATCCGACTAGGGATGACACTTGTCCATTATCTTCCACTAAAGATGATAGATGGTCTCCTTTTGATGATGGCAAATTTCGTATTCGGGGACCTCTCTAGGCATGGCATCACAAGACCAGAAAATGGTCCACTTGTCCTGAAGTCGGAAACTGGTCGATCCGCAGTGATTGATGTTGGCACCATAGGGTTAATCAAGAATGACAAAATTAAAGTGAGCATATCCTTGGTCAAAATGTACATAGTATAAGAAATTTAGTTTCATATATGACAAGTTATAGTTTTTAACCTGTTGTAGGTTCATGGAAGGATTACTAAGATCAAAGGAAAAATAATTGAATTTGAAGGTGGGAAGGAAGCCTCCTTTGATGCCATTGTGTTTGCAACCGGATACAAAAGCACAGCAAATTCATGGCTCAAGGTAATAAGATAAACTGAGATTTTAATTTCGTCCACTGTAACTTCTCTAGATGCAAGACTTGTTATATGTTCTAAATCAAGTAAGATTTGCAAGTGCAGAATGATAAGGACATGCTAAATAGCGATGGCTTGCCCAAGAAGGAATTCCCTAATCATTGGAAAGGGGCAAATGGGCTCTATTGTGCCGGGTTAGGGAGAAGGGGATTGGCTGGTATTGCCATGGATGCTAAGAACATCGCCAATGACATTAAACGTAGCAGACTCTATGTGCAGCTAAATTAGCATTTATATGTCTTCTTTTTTTTTGAAGGGAAGCATTTATATGTCTTCTACTAGGAGAAAAGTGTTGGATTCCTACAATTTATCCATAATAGGTTCGATCAGATGCTGCAAAATTTAGTTCATGTCAGAGTCCTATATGATACTCCCTTCGTTCCTAAATATAAGCATTTTCAGAGATTTCAATATGGACTACATACGGAGCAAAATGAGTGAATCTACACTATAAAATATGTCTATATACATTTGTATGCAGTCCATATTGAAATCTCTTAATGGGCTTATATTTAGAAACGGAGGGAGTAGAATATTATTCCTAGTGTTGTACCATTACAGTCTACAGTAGGTTGTGTCCAAGTTTTAAATTTGACAGTTTTCTGCCGGTTTTGGTTTAGTTATCCTTTATTATAAATAATCTAATGAAACTGGTCCAAAATATCGTGCGTACTCGGGTTGTTTCCCAAATATTCTGAAACAGGTCCAAATATTCCATGGTATAGTGAATTGGTCCGGAACTGCAGTTAAACATGCAGGCTCGGGTAGTTTCCCAAATATTCTGAAACTTTCGTCAGTGCTTCCCAAATCTTCCCATGATCATTTTAAGTCTGGCTGCTTAGCCTGAAAGACCAGACCATGACGTCCCCGGCAGCATCAGTGAGGAGGCGGTTTAGAGGGCCGCCTGGCACGGAACATGATGTCGTGTCGATGGTTCCAAATTCGCCACAGCAGCAGCAGCCAGACAGTGCTCCAGTAGCGATGGTGCAGAGCGCCAGATCATCTGAAGCTTTGCACAACCTTCTCTCCCAAAGGTCTCAGGCAGCTAGCACGTTGAGGGGACATGATATAATTGCTCCCAAGTGACAACCCAGGCTGTTCACATTTCTCATTTCATCGGGCATTTGATCAAGTAGCGACAGTGCCGAGAGCCAGATCCTCTGAAGCTATACAACCTACCCTCCCAAAGGTCTCAAGCAACTAGCACGTTGAGAGGGCATACAGATCTTCATGGCATGCTATAAACCCAGTGCTAAATACAGACATCATTTGCAGATTCAGAGTGGGCGTCCATGGGCAACTTTGAGACTTTAGTACCTTGATTCATCTGCCAGTTACATTTCTTCTAGAGCTTTTCTCCTTTCATTCATTCATCATCTGATCCTTGTAGGTCATGGACAAGAAGCTCGCACTCCCTAAGAAGCAACTTCCAGTTTTGTGCCAAAAGATCAGGTATTTGATCAGCAAGATGAAATCGAAGAGTTTCTATTTTCCAGACAAAATAAATACTGTACACTGTGCGCCATGAAACATGCTCTGTTTGATACTGGTATAAACATCAGAATCCCTGTCCTGCTGATACTTTGCTATAAAAACATTTGAATCTTAATGTATGTTAATACAGAAGATGCCGGAGCTTGGCAGACTGGTAAGAAATCACCACCACATGGCAGCAATGAAGATGCCGGGGCTTTCTACAGAAGTTGAGATTAGTGGTGACCCAACAGGTCAACGTTAAAGCCCTTTATCCCTCATCGTTTTCTTCACCTTCTCGAGCTCCTCCAACCTACCCGTGTTGTCATACATTTTCATCAGTGTGACGAAATGATGCGCATTGTCAGGCTCCAGGTCGAATAACTTCTTGGCGGCAATTTCGCCTATCCTTATGTTGCCATGTACTGAACTAGCATGAAGCAGCGCCCTCAAGACTGTTGGCTCGCTGCCGAGACGCGGCCGCTTCGACATGAACTCATAAGCCTCATCCACCATCCCAGCTTTGCCTAGCATGTTGACCACAGAGGTACAGTGCTGTACAGTATGCTGAATCCTGTACTTGTTCTCCATCTCAGAGAACAGCCTCATGCCGCCCTCCACCAACCCTAGATTGTCGCACGCGGACAGCACCGCGACGAAGGTGGCCTCGTTCGGCTGCAGTCCGGAGTCAACCATGCGGCGGAACATCATGAGAACGCCGAAATGTTGGCTGTGTGCAGAGATTATAGCATTCCATGACGCCAGATCCCTCGCGGGCATCGACTCGAAAATGGAAAGAGCATGTCCTAGCTGTTTCTTTCTGGCGTACATTCCAATCAGAGCATTTGCCACTGGCAACTCTATCTCAAGCTCATGGCGAATCACCCAGGCATGAACCTCCAGTCCCTGTTTGCCATCATCAGGGTGATGGCAGAGCATCTTCGACAGCACGACCGAGTCGGGCTTGTGCCCTTCTCCGAGCATCCTTCTCCAGACCTCCGTTGCCTGAGGAGAGAGGCCACCGTGCCCCAGCAAGCCAGCGAGCATGACGTTCCACGAGACGGCGTCCCTCTCCGGCATTGCGTCAAACACCTGGCACGCCATCTCCAGGTCGCCGCACTGGGCGTACATCTCCACGAGGGCGTCGCACACGGAGACGTCGGCAGCGAGGCCGGCGCTCACGGCGTCGCGGTGCACGGCCCGACCGAGCTCGGCGGACCGGGCGCCTGCGCAGGCCCGGAGCGCGCTCTCGAAGGTGAACCCGTCGCGCGGGGCGCCCTCCTCGTCCATCTGGAGGTAGAGGGCAAGCGCATCGTCGTAGCGGCCGACGTGTGCGTAGCCGGCGACGAGGCAGTTCCACGGGAACGCGCGGTCCCGGCGGGTGCGCGCGGGAAGGAGGTGGTCGAAGATGTGGTGCGCGTAGGCGAGGAGGCCGAGGGAGGCGTGGATGTGGAGGAGGCGGAGCGCGAGGTCCGGGTGGCGGCGGAGGAGGGAGACGGGCAGGAGGCCGCGGAGGGCCGCGAGGCGGCGGCGCGGGGACGGGTGGAGCGGGAGCGCGGCGAGGAGCGGGGCGAGGAGGGACGGCGTGAGGAGGCGCGGCTGGGCCTCCAGGTCGGAGAACACGCGGTCGAGGGTCGCCGGACGTGTCGGCGGCGGTGTCGGCGTGGAGAGGGGAGGGGCGAGGCGGGTGGAGGGAGCCGGAGCGCGGCGGTGGCGCCGCCGCGGGAGCGCGCGCGAGGCGTGGGTGACAGCTGCGGTCAGCGCCATTGGTTGCTTATCGTTGCTTTTCAGTTCAGAAAGCTGTCAGTCAGTCTTTTTCTTAACGCAACGCAGACGCAAGAGCTCGTATAAGCGCGCATACACTCATCCTTATGAACACATACCCTATCCTATACGCACCTTTGAGAAACTGAGCCGGCATATCGAGATTTTACGAAGTTACTGTAGGCGCCTTGTAGTCGGCAGGAACGTATCCTCCCGCTAAAAGTGTATCACCGGAAATTCTGAAATAAATCCAGGATAAATGCGAGCACTAGGATTTGAACCCTGATGGGCTATACCACTGTCACGTGGATTAGTAGATTCCATCAAAACTTTTTTTTACTAGTAATAAAGATGTAATAAAAATAAAAATAAAATAGTAAAAGAGCTCCAAAAGTCCAAGAAAATAGGAGCAAGTGCTTGCCATGGACATAGTTTTTTTTTTGGGTAGTCATGGACCTAGTTTTGACTATAGGCTAACCCGTGCTTCGCTTCGCCGTTATTCGCTTGTTGGATTAAATCTTTTATATCTAGTAGAGTAGATTATTATGATTAGTTGTTTTGTTTTGATTTTATCTGTGTTGACTTATGTTTTGAGAGTGTGTTTTTTCATATGTCTTGTTCCATTGCTATTGGAGAAAGTATTTGTGCCTAGACGAGAATGAAGTTATTTGTTGTGTGATTGGAGTGTCTTTAAATGTTCAGCCTTGATGTCAGCATGTCAGCCGGTGGTGATTGTTTGAGCCTACCGAGAGCTCATATTCCATACTAAAACAGTGAAAGTATTTATGTAACGCTAACATGGGGCTCACCCGACTTCTAACCCAGAAAAAGTTAGCCGAATTAATAGATGTTTTCCTCACTCGGCTCCCTACTCTTTATTTAGTTTCTTCACTCACCTGACTTCTAACTCAGAAAAAAAATCAACTCTATTTTTTATTTGAAAAAGTTAGCTGAATTAATAGATGTTCAAGGATTTCTAAAAAATATTATAAATTTTAGAAAAAATCACAAATTTATAAAATAATCATTGATTTTAGAAAATAATTGTAAATTAAATAATTTTTCAAACTTGTAAAAAATCACAGACTTAAGAAATATCTACAAATCTAATAAATATTAATGAATCCAACAAATATGTTAATTTTTTTAAAAAAATGTTTGTGTTTTTAATGTTCACAAGTTTTAATAAGCGCTCAGGAATTAAAATGTGAAAAAATTAAAAATTAGAAGTGAAAGAGAAATAAAAACTACACAACACATGCACTTACAGGGGGGGCCCGCAATGACACCACTACCCCCAAAGCACCAGGACGATTCAAATCAACAAAGCTTAGTATCTATATATATATTGATTGATTGATGTGTTAGGGAAGCACACTTAGGCGGTCAATTTGATCCTTCCTAACCGAATGTCGAGGCATATATACATCTTAGAAATGACAATTACTGAATTTATGGCACATTTGATTCAAAACTAATATAAGAGCTTTAGTTGCTTTTGCAGTTTGTTGAATCAGTCTGACATCATTCTCTTTGAAAAATTATATTATAACAGTTATACGCTAATTATTATATTTTTGTTAGTTGTTAGCTCAATATGCCAATGTTGAGGTGCATATCGGGCAAAACGCCTCCTGTAGCCGAGGACGATCAGCAAGCCTGCCGAGGAGCTTAATTGCGGGATGACATCCTATGCTAGGACGACAAGAGTAGAAATAGATAAGTTCTCGATAGAGGGGGCATGTGGAAGCAATATTGTGCGATAAAATGTTCTGGAAATTTCGGCCGACTTAGGTATTCATTTTGCACTTTGAGTGGTTACAATTAAGAAAGGGTAGGGTATCAATGTTGGTAGATGAATCTTGTTGTTGCTCAGTTGAACTCAACCAAATCCCAGTGAAAACTCTTCGAAATTACTTATAGAGATTGTGTTCAGTGGTTCATGCATGGGAAAGCAGGGCGATGGATCAAATATAACATAGGTGAATTAACCAAGCAGAATGAAATAATTCTTCTAGGAGCTATCCATGACTCCATACCCTATCTAAAGCAGCACAAAATCTGGTTGTGATCAACTTAATTTGTCACTAGAGCCCCAAGGTGGGTATGTTCTTAATTAGTACTATTGCATAAGAAAAAAAAGAAATGGAAGGGCTTCTTTGGTTCACAGATAGAGGATTCAGATATCATGGCATACTGAATCATACAGGAAATAACAACAGAAAGATATGTTGTTTTAGTTATTTTTTGCACCATAATAAAAACGCAAGAACTCCATGAGATTGGCCCCGAGGGAAATTTGTATTCTGAGTTCCATAGGGAAAAAAATCCTAGGGCTTCCAATCCTATAAACCTATTAAGGCATGAAAAAATCTTAAAAATCAAGTGGCCCTAAAGTGACACGCACACGAGTTAATACTTATTCCCTTGTATCAAAACATAAGACGTTTTTTTATACTCCAGGGGAATGTCATATATCACAAGTGCATCGCTTGTCACCCGGCAATAAGTAGTTAATGTCGGTTGGAGGTGACTGGCAATGGCAGCATGGACCTCTTTGGCGGAGGAACTGAGCACACATCGTCTTCTTCCTCCTTCTCCTCCTCACTGCGACCTCTCTTGGGTGGGAGAACCTCCTCCACGTCCTTTTCATCGTCATTGTCTGGTGTGGTGGCGAACACGCGTTTTAAGAAGTTGCAACAGAGATGAGGACTAGACCACCAGTCATCGATCAAGACAGGCGGCGGCAGCAAGGTCTTGGTGCTCATGTCGAGGCGACATTGGTGGACCTGCTTGTAGTCCCCCGCATTGAGGCTGAAGCACAACACGCCGCCACCGCCACCGCCACCATTGTTCTCCAATGCACACAACATCGGGAGGATCGGCTCCACGCGTGGTAGCCTCGCCGCCTTGAAGCCCTCCATTTCCCACAGTTCAGCCACACGGAGGTCCTCACCGCCGTCGTCCCTCTCCCACTGCTCGGTGGCCACGTCCATTGTCCATACTGCCACCGCCATGTCCCCAGGCGGCACGGGCTTGTCGCACGTTTTGCAGGCTGAGAATGGATTTTTAGATCCCGGGTGCCTAGGCACCCCCTTATCTTACCATTCCTTTAGAATATGGTCCATCGAGATTTGTGCGACTCATTGTAGCCAAGGAAACCATTAGCAGTTCTGGTGCCTCGTTAAGTGCAGGAGTTGACATGTCGACCCGGTCGTGAAAATACCTCTTAAAAAACTATCCAAAAGGCTTTGCAGCCGACAGCTCTCTCTGGTTACTTTTGCATGCTGCGCACTCTCTCTCTCTCCTCTTCTTTCGTTTCAACACCTTAGCGTCTCACGGGTGAGGAGCGACAGTGAGCCAGCGGTGCGACAGGTGACCCAGCTTTACTGCTCTCTGAACGAATCAATAAGGATTACCCGCACCCAAACCCTGCGTGTGCAATGTTGATGTACAATTAGATGTTAGATCTTGATCGAAGTAATTACCACCATTGAAAGTATTGTTCATCAGGCATCACATAAAACGCTCTTGTTCGTTTGTTTAGTTTTCCTTCTAAGTGTTTCTCTATTTTGACATCGCTAATCTCCCAAAGTACAACATTTAAGCAAAAAACTGTTTTGTGAGCAAAATATTGTCTAGAGGACCTGTGATTAGGGTGCTAATAAATGTGGATCTTCAAGGAACCCTCCCTCACAAAACTCTCCTTCATCAATAGTCTCAATAATGGCGACCTGCAAAAAGGAGTGATGGCCCATCAAATCACTAGTCAGCCCACAGACTGGCCAAATTGGATGAAGAGATGTTGCCTCGCCTATGTCAGATACCTATCACTCCTACTAGGGGCCTACCATGGAATACGCTAATATACGGCCTTTCATGCCACGGTGGAAAAGGCTATACGGCTGACAGCACACATCCCGATACTGGTTCAACGTGGTGGATTCCGAGCTACCCGCAGACCGGCCTCTGCAACGTTTTATCGAAGAAGAGAGAGAGATTGTGCATGCATGTGCGAAAAGTGCCTGTAGCTACCGAGCTTCATTGCTCTTGATATTTGAATTTTTTGAAAAACACACTTTCGATGCTCAAAAAAAATCTTAAAACAAATATGTGAATACGTACACATATTCCTAAGGACTGGTAGAAATCTAGAGATGAAATACTTTGTATTTTAGGAAATACAAAAAAGAGCAATTTCTGACAGAAATGGCACCTTTTTTCTCGTATATAATGTCAGAAATTTGTTTTTTTCTATAGTCCAAAACAAAACGACATTTGTACCGAAACTTGCAACGGGTATTCGGAATGTGTATATGCATCCTGGGAAATAATTTCACATTTTTTTAAAACTTCAAAAATACGAATTTGAAAAAATCAAATATAGAGAGCACTGGTGCTCGGGTGCTGCAACGCCGCTTTCCATGCATGTGCAATAACGGAGAGATAGCATCCTGTCTCGTGACAGAGAAACGTCTGTCATACAATGTACGCATTTTACAGCGATTTGGAGACTGGGACCATTGCATGCCTCGGGTCACGGTCCAATAGACTTCCTCCCTTGAGGAAGGAAAAGCCTGCCTAATTACGCTGCTACTGCTGCAAATCGTGTGCATATGGACAGAGGCTGGCTCGAATCTTATTGCCAGTCTGCCAGTGGTTGGAGGAGATAGGAGGGTGTTGGGACCCTCGGGTGCCATCGCACCTTTCCGTTTGCAGGCCTCAGAGCCGCGCTCCTTGCCGATGCAGACGAGCTTGATGAAACCGCTGCCGCCGCCATCGCTGGTGGCAATTATTGCTGCAGAGCTGGCCGAGGCGGCACTCCGGCGACACTGGGACGAAGGTCGTGTGCACCCGGAGGTACTCTGGCTTTTCTGGTGGGAAGAGCGGTTGCTTGTACCCTCACGGCGAGACGCTCCCGTCGAACAGCCTGGAGGACGGCGGCGGCGGCCACAGGCAGACCATCTCCCGCCTCAACTCACGCCGTGCCTTCGTGTCGTACAGGTGATGCATCGCCATGATGGCCAGCACGTACTCACCGACATCGTCGCGGCGGCGCACGGGCAGAGGGTGCGTCACAAGAGAGGGCGTGCAGTCCATCTCGCGCAGGGGCGGCACCGCGGCGAGCGACGCGTCAACGGCGTCGTAGACGAGGAAGCGTTGGGGCTCGTCGTAGCTGTCGCTGTCGCGGTCGTGGCATCGGAAAGTCACGGTGAGCACCACGATCCTGTCGGCGGCGGCCTCGACGAACGCTACGTCCTCGTCGAACTTTTACCGCCCACTGCGGAGGCAGATCGCACGGATCTGTGTTTTTGATTTTCGGTCGAAAAAAATGGATTTCAGCCGAATTTCAGCCATCTCGGCCTGGGGCGAAAAGTATATTTAGGCCGAAATTCCTCAAATTTGGTAAATTTAAATAAAATTTAAGTCAAATTACAGTCAAAAAATTGGTCAAATTTCAGCCGAAACTTTTGAAAATGGCCGAAATTCGGCCATCTCGGCCTAGGGCGAAAAAAAGCTCAAACCAAAAATCAAAACACATGCGCGGATAGGGCCGGGGGCTCCATGACCCGTGCCAGGAGCGTGACGCCGTCTACGGGATCCTTGTGTTCGTCGTGGCCATCGGCGGTCCTGGTGGTGGTGCACCTGATCGCCGCCCACTCCGACGACGGCTCGTTGTGATTCAGGTGGGGGGCCGCCTGGAGTTTGTCGAGGTTGTGCACATGCGGGCTCAGCAGGACCCAGCCGGGGCGCAGCGGCGGAGCCATGGCCGATGGTGTGGAGATTGTTGCCGTGGACGGGGACGAAAGATTGATCCTCGAGACGTGCCGCGATGGCGATGGGATCGTGTTCATATACAGTTGAAGTAGCGAACCGCCATTGGCGCATTGCCTCGCTCTCGTCTGATCCCATCTGAGGATGATTTTTTTGCTTCCTTTTTTTAGGCAAAGATGATTTATTTGCTGGCCCAGCAGCCCACGCCGTCACTATATATATGTACAGACCCTACGGTAGTTCATAGGTGGGCCAGATTTCCGTATTTGTTATTTATTTATGTTTTCTATTTTACACTTTATTTATCATGAACTTTTAAAAATATTTGTGCGCATTTTTTAATTCTTTTTCTTTTCATCAATTTCATGTACTTTCCTAAGTAGACAAACTTTTTAAAAATCCAAGCATTTTATTTCAAATTTGTGATAGTTTTTTCAAATTGATGATTTTTAAACTTCAAAATAATTTACAAAATTAATGAATATTTTATCAAATCTTCGAAAAAAATTCCAATTTTCCGAACGTTAACACTTTAAAATTCGTGAAGATTTTTTACAATTGTGATTTTTCTGAAATTTAGTTTTTTTACAAAAATCTTGAATATTTTTCAAATACATGAGCATGTTTTTAATTCAATGAATTTTTAAAGCTGTATAAACTTTTTCAAATTAATGATTTTATAATTTGACATTTGTTTTCATTAAATAAAAATCCAAAACAAAAATTGACAAGCCGGGCGGTACACATGTAGAGATAGCGAGCCGTCAAAGCTAGTCGTAAGTACATAAAAAATATACCTAGTGGTCAAAGCTAATGGGGCGTGGCCAGTGTAGTGGTCACATGAGCGTGAGGGGCGCGTGTTGTATAGGAGCTCCCCGGCTGGGGATGATGGATGGAACTTGTTTGTAGAAAACTTCAGGAACTTTATTAAATCAAACCATCGTTACATCATCCACCATTCACCATCCACATTACAACCCATACCGGCACCTCCTTAATACACATCAAGGCTGAGATTGAGACCGCAAATCTAACTAGCTCATGAAAGACACAGTTTGCCTCCCTAGGGTAGTGGACAATAGAAACCGAAATATAGCTTAGCAATAAGACCTTATAGTCCGCATAAATTGCCACAACACCTGACACGGTGCAACCTACATTATTCATCGTGTCTATTACCTCCATACATCAGACCCCGCCACCAAATTTCTGATTCTGAGTTGCTATGCCAATAGTGGGCCATGATATAACGCATAAGCTTCAGCATATGGTGCATCCAATACATCCTCAATTTTCTCATTTGACACTGCAATGAAACCACCCTTATCATATCCGAGGTAGCTCCCAGTACAACTTGAAGTGTCTTTGAACCAAACATCGTGTCAACATTGAGTTTAACCCATCATATCCGAGGATAGCTCCCAGTACAACTTGAAGTGTCTTTGAACCAAACATCGTGTCAACATTGCGTTTAACATATCCCTTCATCGGCATGATCCATCGTCCCCTCTTGATACCTACACTCTCCTTCCTCCCCTCTACTAGAAAATTTGAGGATGAATTATTTGTAGGCCTAGCAGCCCACGAGGGCACGATCATGGTTGGACTTATTCTTTCTAAGTAGACGACCATGGTTGACCGGATGGACAAATTTTATTTTGTGCTTGATTAGTAGCCAATCAGTCAATCGCGCCCACAGACCCTCCGATAGTTCATAGGAGAGCCAGATTTCTTTTTTTTCTTTTTTATTGAACATGAACTTTTTAAAACATCTGCGAGGGTTTTTTAATTGTATTTTGTATCAATTTCATATACTTTTTCAAAATTAACAAACTTTTATTAAAATCCGTAAACATTTTTCAAATCTGTTAATATTTTATCAAAATTCTGATTTCCTAAAATTCACATATGTATGCTGCAATCCCCCAACACATAGTTTCAATACAAAAGCTAATGCAAAATATAACTTATGATTAACCCGCTGCATGCTTAGAGTAATGTAAAAACAATTTAATTTGTGACTTACATGCATGACTTGCTTACATGGCATGGTTACATGTCAAATAGTAGTCGGTTGTAGCTATTTACAAATAGAAAACTCTTACATGCATGACTTGCTTACATGGCATGGTTACATGTCAAATAGTAGTCGGTTGTAGCTATTTACAAATAGAAAACTCTTACATGCATGACTTGCTTACATGGCATGGTTACATGTCAAATAGTAGTCGGTTGTAGCTATTTACAAATAGAAAACTCTTACATGCATGACTTGCTTACATGGCATGGTTACATGTCAAATAGTAGTCGGTTGTAGCTATTTACAAATAGAAAACTATTGTCCCCCCCCCCCCCCCCCCCCCCTAGCTATTTAAATAGATATAGAAGATGGCATCATGGCCAGCTTTATTAATTGCAAGCAATAGTTGCATTTTCTACAAGATCCTTTAGCAAAAACTATGGGGTTCACAAACCCAATTACACAAATTATTAAAAGTATAAAACAAAATTTAGCTATCAGACGTGTGGTGCCATCCCCCTCACTTAGACAGTGCTCGCTATATACTCCCTCCTGTCCTTTTTAGTCTGTATATAAGTTTTGTCCGAAGTCAAAGTATCTCTACTTTAACCAGACTTAAATAAAAAGTATCAGCATTCACAATGCCAAATTAATATTGTTAGATTCATTATGAAATGTAGTTTGATACTGTATATATATTTGATATTGTGATGTTGATAGTTTTAAGTATACACTTGGTCAAACTTTGCAAAGTTTGACTTGGCACAAATGTAGTACGCGGAGTAAAAAGAAAGGGAGTATAGTCTTTACCGCTTCTCCACAAGCAATGTCTCTCATTCCAACAAAATCACCAAAGTTAGTCGCTGACGCAGGCGGCAGCGCTGCGGTCACTTTGGCAGGGTTTAACACACTTGGGCGTAGGGTAACAGCGAGCATGGCGGCGATGAAGGCTGCCTTGAGAGCGAGGGTAGTGGATGAACCTGCAAAAGCTATTGTTTCTTCTGGACGCAGCAAACAAGTGGCTAGAGACGTTACAGAGGAAGACACAAATAGGCAGCACAATATATGTTGGAGCCGGAGACAATGCCATTTATAGGTATTCAAGAAATTGAAGAACTCTAGGGGTAGCTACACCTCACTTAGGGAAAAAAAATCCTATGCAACCTGGGTCGCACGCGTTGATCGTGAGACCCTATTCAGCGGACGGCACTTGGCAAAACCGAATCATAGGCCATTAATCCTCTGTTTCCACTAACTTCCGCAGCGAAATCCCAATTCCCTTTTCCATATTCCTCTCGCTCGCCATGGCAGCCGCCATCTTGGCCGCCTCGGATGCTCTCGCCGCGTTCCTCGGCTCCCAGAAACTCGACCTTTCCGGCTCGCTCGCCGCGGACGTGGCCATGGCCGCCGTCCCCGCTGCTCTACCCCGTCTTCCAAGGCCGCGTTCCTTGGCGCTCCGGCAGCTCGTCTGTTCGTTACGTCGCTACCCACCGGAGCTCTGTCCACGACCATCGTCCAGCTCCCCCGCCGTCCACATCCACCATCAAGCTCCTCTGCAGCGCTGCATCTTGGCACATGGGGCTGGAATCACGTGATAGATGGAAGGAACGGGAATAGCTAGTTGTTACTGGATTTAGAGAATTAATTAGCTTGCTTTTTTAGGCTAATTAATTGACTTGCCTGCGCTTGAGGGGTTCTTGCCAAGTGGCCATCGCTGGACAGGGTCTGGTCATAGTGGGAGTAACTTAGCTATTAACATAGCGTATTTCAAGACAAGTTTTCTTATGTGGCATGTATTTAATGAGAAGAGAGGTGTTTAGAGTAACATACTGTAACATAATGCAACCAAAGCAAAAAGAGTACAATCTAATAAATGCAATCATCTACTACGCCCATCCCGGTTTATTAGTTCTTTATGTAATTTGTGTTAAATTTTGACCAAAGATTCAACTGACAAAATGTTAGTGCATGTAAAAGAATTATATCATTGGATTCGTATTTGAACATAGTTTTCAATGATATAATTTTGGTGACATGCATGAATATTTTGTTAGTTAAATTTATGGTTAAAATTTAACACAGATTACAATGAAAATCAATAAATCAGGACGGAGGTAGTATGATACTACTTTTACATTACTTTACAATATGAAGGTAGTAACATAGACCAGTGTCATATGCATGACACTAGTCTAAGCTACTCCCCACTATGACTAGTCTCATGGTTAGCTTTATTATTTGCAAATAAATAGGCACATCGTCCACAAGATCCTTTAAGAAAAACTAAGGGGTTCACAGACCCAATTACAAAAATTGTTAAAAGCGAAACAAAATTTAGCCTTCTGATGTGTCGTGCCATTTGCCCCACTTAGACAATGTTTGCTATAGTGTTTACCTGTTGTTTCCAAGCAACGCTTCTCTTACTCCAATGGTATCCCAGAAATTAGTCGTTGATGCAGGCGGCGGTGCGACAGTCACTCTTGCAGGGTCTGAGGCACACGACCAATTGCATGTCCCAGCAGTCGCGACATTGGAAGCCCGAGAGCTCGCAGTCGTTCTTGCATACAAGGACGCCGTTGGCTAAACACGTCGTGCTGCAGCATTGGTCACAATCGCTGCACCATATCGCCGGTGTCGGCGCAGGCGTGGGCGCTGCCTGCGGCCCGAGCGACGGGCAGCGGCCCATGGATGGCAGAACCAGGACGGCGAGAATGGCGGCGATGAAGGCTGCCTTGAGAGCGGGAGTAGTGGATGAACCTGCAGAAGCCATTTGCTTGTTCTACGCGGCAAGAAGTAGCTAGAGACTTTAGAGAGGAAGACACAACTAGGAAGCACAATATACGTAGGAGCCAGAGATGTTGTTATTTATAGGCATTCAAGAAAGAGCTCTAGGGTTGGCTAAATATTTGTGTTGTTGTATGTTGTGACCCATGTTTGGGGTATAATATGAGGGAGAGAGACTTGAAGTAGGGGACAAGTCATACATGATTTAAACCAATCCTATCTCTAACTCTTATATCTAATTCAAACACTATTATACTTCTAATATTCCCCCTCGGTCGTAGCGGGAGTGAAGTGAACGATGACGACTGAATTTGAAGTCTTGCGCTTCTGCCGTCTTCTCCGCTGCGCCATCATCAACGGCGTCTATGATGGGTTGGCACCTAGGGCGGTGACTGCGTCCCCTTCTGGTGCCTCCCTTGACTCTCCTCTATTCCCTCCCGCAGTCACAGCGGGAGTGGTGTGGACGCTGGTGACGAGGCGGACGTTGTTGACTGGAGTTGTTGCCAATGTGTTGCTATAGACGTAGTCATGTGGTCGATGTCGAGGTTACCGATCGTGATGTAGCTGTGGTCGATGTAGTAGACGTCGTGGATGATGAAGCCGCACAAAGCCGGAGACGCAAAAAATTGCGCTATGACTGAGCTGCAGACGTGGACGATGCACCTTGCGGATGTCAGAGGGTGCCGTCGGCGATGAGTCAACCGGTTTTGCCAATACTGGAGGAAGCCCATCGAGCACACATCGGTTTTACCAAGACCGTGTGGCCGTGTAGGGTCGTCACTGTAGTGACGCAGTGTCGATGCAGTCGTGCCGTTGTGAATGACGCGGTCGATACCGTTGTCGTGACACGGTCATTGCCGTCGTCGAGGTCGTGTCTTGCAGAAAAGTCTGTCATAGGACGCTAGGTGTTCATCTTGTGGACGAGGTGACGGCGGTGTGTTGACGATGATGATGATAAAAACCTTGGCGATGAAGTGTTGGCGATGACGCCTAACGTAGTCTTACAGCTTGATGATGCGGCGCGGGGCCAGTGTAGATCGGCTTAATGCAGTGCAGATCGGTCGGTGAAGAATTGTTGTTGGTCTCGGTCGTGCGATGCTCGGCTCGGTGTAGCCGGACGTGTAGCCACCAGCCCACCATGTACGTATCGGGGTGGCTGCAGATCTTATGGAGCGGACTCTGGCGCATAAGCCTTGAGGATCATTGTAGATCGGATCGAATTCTCTGCGTGAGAGCGACACCCTCCCGTGATCGGACGTGCCTGTCGGCATAGTGGCGAGGCGCCCGCGAGTTGCCGGTCGACCCTGCAGAAGGGCCGTGGTTGGAGTCCACGGCTCATGCCATGCATGTAGGCATGTGCATCATGGCGAGTCAGGCCTGTGGCAACACTACGCACGTATGCATGTGCACACGGCCGTGTTCTTGCTGGTCGATGCGTGCATGGGCCATGGAGTCGATGAGGCTGCAGGCTCTTGCCGATGGACTGCAGCCGTGCAGCGCACGGCTGGGCGAATTGTCGATGTAGAGCCCATGCGTACATGGAGCTGGTCGTCGTTGCGAGCAGAAGCGCGTCGTTGTCCCTAGTCGGTGCAGATGAACTGACATTGCGATGCGGATGTCCACCTTGTGCCCCATGCGTTGCCGCAGGCATGCACAACCGTGGACATTACTCTGATGCCGATTCTGCACAACTTTTCACCGGAATTTGATCTAATTATGGGATTTATTTATGGCTAAATTGGATCTAATCTATAAAGCTGAAAAATTCAAAGTAATGTATAGAACCGATCTAATCTATGGAACTGATCTAATCCTTGACCAGATCAGGTGCTGTGCCCCCGGGGAGAGGAGATTAATCTCCCCGCGGGCGGCGCGCTGCGGAAGTGGTGGAGAAAATCTAGAATCGGCGTCGTGAGACTAACCGCTCTAATATCATGTGAAAATTGTAGATGGCTAAATATTTATATTGTTGTATGTTGTGACCCATGTATGAAGTATATATAGAGTACAATATGAGAGAGAGACTTGAAGTAGGGGACAAGTCGTACATGGTTTAAACCAATCCTATCTCTAACTCTTATCTCTATCTCAAACACTATTATACTTCTAATAGCTACACCTCACTTAGTTTAGTATATGGATGGATCTTCCATCGAATTAAATGCACAAGCAACAAGTCAGAGGTTGGTGCCATGCACGTTAGCAATTCTAAGTTGCATTGGAGCGGGAGAAAGTTGACTTGGACATACAAGTACACACATATATTGTAGTATGTGTATTATTTAATGATGTTATCAATGTGCCCCGAGCTTTCACTCGCTCGTAATTTTGGAGATAACGCAGATGCTCTAGTCTAGTTGCGGTGACTGTTAAACATTCCACTGCTTTGTGTTTCACTAGGAGCTGGATGTCATGTTACACCGATGGTGCAATTGACATAAACTAGATGAAGTAGATAATGATATACGTGGAGCTCACCCTATTTAGATGAAATCTCACAAAATATGCAGAAGTGAGACAATTAATTCTATTTATTGAATTTGTAGGCATACCAATTTCTAGGTATAACTTAACAAACGACGTGGTAAAAGGTCAGAGGTCTGACCGACGCATATTATTGTTAGTAACTCCAAGCTGCAATGGAGAGAAAGCTGACTTGGAGGCACTAGCGGTACACATGCATATGTGTTGTTGTTTCTCGTACCTTTTCTGGTCGGTGAGATACATCCATGTCTACTCGATCATAGTTATTGTTACCATTTTGCCCCATAGTAAGGTGAACATTTAGAGATAGTTCCACTCGTTGGTAAATTATGCACAAGCAACAAGCAACAAGTCAGAGGTCTGTGCCATGCACGTTAGCAATTCCAAGTTGCACTCGGGAGAAAGTTGACTTGGAGATACAAGTACACACATATACCGTAGTACATGTATTATGAATTTATGTTACCAATGTGCCTCGAGCTTTGCACTCGCTCGTATCTTTTGAGACAATGTAGATGCTCTAGTCTAGTTGCGGCGAATGCTAAATTTTCTACTTCTTTGTGTTTCACTGGGAGTAGGACGTTACATTACCGATGAAGAAATTGACATAAGATTAACTACAATAAAATAACGTAGGCAGACTATAAGAGATGACACATCAAACTTTTGTCTAGTTGGAAGAAATTGAAGAGGCGAGGGAGAAGAGAAGCGAGTTACAAGCTTACAACCGGCTGTAATACGAGCTCGAACAAACTTCGTTAGAGAAAGAGATGGACCACATATTAATGACACAACATATTAGTATGACTAACTATTGTATGGGTGAACTATTAGGTTGACTATAAGTGACATGACAACTCCATATAGCCGGCTTTTGGCTATAATATTAACCATGCTCTAAAGTAGAACAAGTAGATAATGATATACGTGGAGCTCTCCCTATTTTTATTGAATATCACAAAATACAAGTAATGCAACACCAAGTTAAAGGTTAGAGGTCTGGCCCATTTGCATGATATTGTTAGTAATTCCAAGTTGCACCGGAGAGAAAGTTGACTTTTCCGAGGGGGGGGGGGGGGGTGATTTGGAGATACAAGTACACATATGTTGTTGCTTTGTACCTTTCCAGTCGGTGCGATACATCTATGTCTCCTCATAGTATGTGTAGTACTTCACTTTTCCGATGTAACCAAATCATGAATATGGCAAGAACAATACAAAGATCATACTAAAATCTAAGGATGCGTGCTCAGACAAAACATAGAACCAAGACATATATGAACAGAACATATCTGGCTAGCACATGAAGGGGTAAATAGGGGATGAAAGACTCATAAGCTCCACTCGGGCAAGCTAAGGCGGCGGTGGCGGCAATGGCTACAACTTTGTCAGCACCTTCCTTCTTGGCGGCGTCATCCTTGGGCATGGCGTCAGTGTCGTCGAAGCAGAGGACGGAGAAGAAGGCGAACCAGAAGGAGGCGCGTAGAGATGCTTCCCAAGAATCTTATCACCCTTCTTATGGTGCAGCAGGGTGGCAAAGGACGTGGTTCTGGAGGCCTGCTCTCCAGCTGTGCACATGGTCGACAAGAGAGGATCACCGGAAACAGCATAAAGAGAGGAATAATAGATAACAATTAGGGTTGCGTGAGTAGGAACTGAGTTGGTTAGCACTCTGGCCAGCCAATGCCTCCAATATATAGGCATCATGGTAGGGAGTCGTGGGCCTAAGCCCACGACCGAGTCAGCGTGCAGCCGGGTAGGCCCACTCCCGGGTCGGTGCGCAGTCGAGTGATGGCTCAAGAATTTGAGACTATTTATAAGGGGTTATACTTGGGTTTTCATCGGGTTTGTATTATTTCTTGGTTATTTCTAACGCTATGAGAGAGAATAAAACTTATTTTCATTGTTTGGTAGAAAAACCATCTATAAAAGGAAACCAAGGAGGATTAGTCCAAATCAAGCCAAATGGAGCGAATTCCATCATAGGAGATTCACCCCCTAGCGCACCATAGCACAAGACGGGCAAGCAAATTAACGCTAGCGCTCGTATGGGTGGTAGTACAAGGAGCCAGGGGCTCTCGCTCATCTATCTATAGGAGCAACTTTTGTGAAGGTGATCAACGCATCAGAGAGGCCTAGCTGCCGCCTCTTCATCTAGAACAGAGAGAGAAGAGATCCGGAGAAGAAGAACCACCAGGTTTTCATCTTGTATTTTTCTTCCACCTTCATACTCATACCATTTCAGCGTCACCGGCGTAAGAGGAATTCCAAGTTGTAAAATCGGTGTGTATAACTCTATTCACACTCATCTAGAGACTGAGGCTTGTTAAATCATTAATCTTATTGTGGAGCATCACGTTATTATTGCTACTTCCTGAGCTTGTGTTGATTTATCCCTTAAAGAGAAAAGGGTGATGCAGCAAAGTAGAGATAAGTATTTCCCTCAGTTAAGAACTAAGGTATTAATCTAGTAGGAGGTACAAGCAAGTCCCCAATAGATGCACCTGCACAAACTAAAAAACACTTGCACACAACGCGGAAAAGAGGTTAATCCCTTCACGGTCACTAGCAAGAGTGAGATCTAATAGAGATAGATTTAAAATATAAATAAAAGGTAGAATAAAGTAAACACAAATAAATTGCAGCAAGGTATTTTTCGTTTTTTTGGTTTTATAGACCTGAGAATAAATGATAAGGAATAGACACAGGGGCCATAGGTTTCACTAGAGGCTTCTCTCTCGAAGAAAGCATACAGTGGTTAAACAAATCACTGTTGAACAATTGATAAAAAAGCGCAAAGTTATGACGATATCTAAGGAAGTGATCATGAATATAGGCATCACGTCTGTGACAAGTGGACCAAAATGATTCTGCATCTACTACTATTACTCCACACATCGACCGACTCCTGCCTGCATCTAGTGTATTAAGTTCATGAGAACAGAGCAATGCTTTAAGCAAGATGACATGATGTAGATGGATAAACTCAAGAAATATGATATAAACCCCATCTTGTTATCCTTAATGGCAACAATACAATACGTGCCTCGCTACCCTTTCTGTAACTGGGTGAGGACACCGCAAGATTGAAACCATCACAAAGCACCTCTCCCATTGCAAGAAATACCAATCTACTTGGACAAACCAAATCGATAGATCGGAGAGAAATACAAAGCTATATTAATTATGCATAAAAGAGTTTAGAGAAGACTCAAATAATATTCATAGATAATCTGATCATAATTCCACAACTCATCGGATCTCAACAAACACATCGCAAAAGAATATTACATCGAATAGATCTCCAAGAACATCGAGGAGAACATTGTATTGAAGATAAAAGAGAGAAGAAACCATATAGCTACTAACTATGGACCCGTAGGTCTGTGGTAAACTACTCACACATCATCAGTAGGGCAGCAAGGTTAATGTAGATGCCCTCCGTGATCGAATCCCCCTCCGGTGGAGTACCAGAAAAGGTCCCAAGACGGGATCTCACGAGAACAGAAGATTGCGGTTATGGAAAAGTATTTTTGACGTGCCCTCTGACGTATGGGGAATATTTGGGTATTTATAGAGCTGAGATTAGGGTTGGAAGAGCCACGAGGGGCCACAAGCCCTAGGGGTGCCCCCTAGGGCGCGCCCTGGCGGCTTGTGTCCGCCTCGTGGGTCTTCGGGCCTGTTCCCGAAGCTTCGTGGATATCTTCTGGTCCAAGAAAAATCACTATAAAGTTTTATTCCATTTGGACTCCGTTTGATATTGATTTTCTGTAAAAAGACAAAAACAGGGAAAAACATAAACTAACACTGGGCACTAGGTTAATAGGCTAGTCCAAAAATGATATTTTAATGCATATAAAATATCCAAAGTAGATAATATAATACTACCTCCGTCTAGGTGAATAAGTCATTCGCGTAGTTCTAGGTCATTGATTTGAAGAATTAAATATGTGTTATATGTCATGAAAATTATATCACTAGATTTCTACACGTATGTAGTTTCTAAATATATATATTTTGCCACATATAGCACATATTTAGATAGTTAAATCATCGACCTAGAACTACATGAATGACTTATTCACCGAAACGGAGGGAGTAGCATGGAATGATACATTGAAGACGTATCAATTATCGAGATGGTTTTCATGGATTTATTCTCTATGATGATTGGTTATTCTCTTCCTACACTAGTAGAAAAAGGGGCTTTCGTTCGGATCTGGCCAGCCCATTAGTCCCGGTTCTTCCACGAACCGGGACCAATGGATGCATTCGTCCCGGTTCGTGAGCCCAAGGGGACGGCCGGGGCCTCGTGGGCATTGGTCCCGGTTCGTATGGACCCATTTGTCCCGGTTCCAGGCACGAACCGGGTCCAATGGGCCTTGCTCCTGGCCCACAAACATTGGTCCCGGTTCTTGGCTCGAACCGGGACAGAAGGCTGGGCTTTAGTCCCGGTTCCAGCCACGAATCGGGACAAATGATTTGCCTATGTCACTAGTAGAAAACAGGGCTTTGGTCCAGGCCGAGTCAGCCCATTAGTCCCGGTTCAGTCCAGAACCGGGACCAATGTGGGCATTGGTCCCGGTTCGTGAGCCCAGGGGGCCGGCCGGGCCACGTGGGCCATTGGTCCCGGTTGGTGGGATGAACCGGGACCAATGGGCCTCGCTCCTGGCCCACCACCATTGGTCCCGGTTGGTGGCTTGAACCGGGACCAAAGGCTCCCCTTTAGTCCCGGCTCATGTCACCAACCGGGACCAATGAGGTGCCTATATATACCCCTCGCTCGCGAGCAGAGCACCCTAGTGCTCTGTTTTTCTCTGGCAGAGGGGGAGAGGGCTAGGTGGTGCTCTAGCTCACCTCCTATGCACACAAGGTGTTCGATGGAATGCCCAAGCCACACTACTTAAGCTTTCTCCTCTCCAAGCTCGACCTCCAAGCTCCATTTTCCATAATATTTGTCTAGGTTTAGCGGTCCGTCACGCCCCGTCCCCGTCTTCACCGCCGTCGATCACCCGCGCCGAGCTCATCGCCGGCACCACCGTGGTGAGCCTCTTGTTCTTATCTTCTTTCTGAAAGGAAAAATATTCTTACTTGTATGTTTACATAGATACTTGTATTATTTTCTTACTTTTATTATTGCATCTTATATAGTGCGATGGTTTTGGTATCCGCCCCCGTCGGCCCTCATCCTGTCTATGATTCGGATGTGGTATATATATTATCTTTATAACTATTGGTTCATTTATTGTTTATGAAAATTATGCCGACCAACGTGACATAGATTTTATTTATGTAGGATGTATGTGAATCGGAAATGCCAACCGACCCTATTGTCGAGAGGTTAAATTTAGTTGAAGAAGAAAACAATTTGTTGAAGGAAAAAATAAAAAAAAATTGAGGAGGAGAAGATGATATTGGAGTTGCATGTTGCGGATGTCGTCGATGATCACAAGATCAAGATGGATGCAATGCACTTGAAGATTAGAAAGATTAGAAAATATGCCATTCATACTGAGGCTTGGTATCATTATGCCGTTGGATCAATTGTTACCTTGGTTGCGATTATGATCGCATTTGTTTTCGCATGGAAATGTTTTACATAGTTTCAATGTATGGTTTAATTAGTTAGATGCTCTGGAGAGCTATATGTTGTTAGATGAGAACTATGTATGCACTTTGGTTTTAATGTGATGATGAACTTCTATTAATTTGGACACTTAATTATATATAATGCACGCAGATGAATCGGCAATGGATGTACGGTGACAGACACACCCGCGAGTACATTAAGGGCGTGCATGAGTTTCTTGATGCGGATGAGGCAAACAAGCAGAATGGTTTTATGTGTTGTCCATGCACTGAATGTGGGAATACGAGGTCTTACTCTAACCGGAAAAATCCTTCACTCCCACCTGCTTTACAATGGTTTCATGCCACACTATAATGTTTGGACGAGGCACGGAGAAATAGGGGTTATGATGGAAGACGGCGAAGAAGAAGAGTACGATGACAACTATGTGCCCCCTGAATACGGTGATGCTGCAACGGAGGGAGCTGGTGAAGATCAAGAGGAACCAGACGATGTGCCCAATGATGCTGCAACGGGTGAAGCTGCTGAAGATCAAGAGGAACCAGACGATGTGCCCGATGATGATGATCTCCGCCGGGTCATTGTCGATGCAAGGACGCAATGCGAAAGTCAAAAGGAGAAGCTGAAGTTCGATCGCATGTTAGAGGATCACAAAAAAGGGTTATACCCCAATTGCGAAGATGGCAACACAAAGCTCGGTACCGTACTGGAATTGCTGCAGTGGAAGGCAGAGAATGCTGTGGATCACAAAGGATTTGAGAAGCTACTGAAAATATTGAAGAAGAAGCTTCCAAAGGATAACGAATTGCCCGACAGTACATACGCAGCAAAGAAGGTCGTATGCCCTCTAGGATTGGAGGTGGAGAAGATACATGCATGCCCTAATGACTGCATCCTCTACCGCGGTGCATACAAGGATCTGAACGCATGCCCGGTATGCGGTGCATTGCGATATAAGGTCAGACGAGATGACCCTGGTGATGTTGACGGCGAGCCCCCCAGGAAGAGGGTTCCTGCGAAGGTGATGTGGTATGCTCCTATAATACCATAGTTGAAACATCTGTTCAGAAACAAAGAGCATGCCAAGTTGATGCGATGGCACAGTGAGAACCGAAAGAAAGATGGGAAGTTGAGAGCACCCGCTGACGGGTCGCAGTGGAGAAAAATCGAGAGAAAGTACTGGGATGAGTTTGCAAAGGACCCAAGGAATGTATGGTTTGCTTTAAGCGCGAATGCCATTAATCCTTTCGCGGAGTAGAGCAGCAATCACAGCACCTGGCCCGTGACTCTATGTATGTATAACCTTCCTCCTTGGATGTGCATGAAGCGGAAGTTCATTATGATGCCAGTTCTCATCCAAGGCCCTAAGCAACCCGACAACGAAATTGATGTGTACCTAAGGCCATTAGTTGAAGAACTTTTACAGCTATGGAATGGAAACGGTGTACGTACGTGGGATGAGCACAGACAGGAGGAATTTAACCTTAAGGCGTTGCTGTTCGTGACCATCAACGATTGGCCCGCTCTCAGTAACCTTTCAGGACAGACAAACAAAGGATACCACGCATGCACGCATTGTTTAGATGACACTGAAAGTATATACCTGGACAAATGCAGGAAGAATGTGTACCTGGGCCATCGTCGATTTCTTCCGACCAACCATCAATGACAAAAGAAAGGCAATCATTTCAAAGGCGAGGTAGATCACCGAAAGAAGCCCGCCATGCGCACCGATGATCATGTGCTTGCTATGGTCAATGATTTACACTACGTAATATTTGGAAAGGGTCCCGGTGGACTAGCTGTTCCGAATGACGCTGAGGGACGCGCACCCATGTGGAAGAAGAAATCTATATTTTGGGACCTACCCTACTAGAAAGACCTAGAGGTCCGCTCCTCAATCGACGTGATGCACGTGACGAAGAACCTTTGCGTGAACCTGCTAGGCTTCTTGGGCATGTATGGGAAGACAAAAGATACACCTAAGGCACGGGAGGACCTGCAACGTTTGCACGAAAAAGACGGCATGCCTCCGAAGCAGTATAAAGGTCCTGCCAGCTACGCTCTTACAAAAGAAGAGAAAGAAATCTTCTTTGAATGCCTGCTCAGTATGAAGGTCACGACTGGCTTCTCATCGAATATAAAGGGAATAATAAATATGCCAGAGAAAAAGTTTCAGAACCTGAAGTCTCATGACTGCCACGTGATTATGACACAACTGCTTCCGGTTGCATCAAGGGGGCTTCTACCGGAAAATGTCCGACTAGCCATTGTGAAGCTATGTGCATTCCTCAATGCAATCTCTCAGAAGGTGATCGATCCAGAAATTGTACCAAGGCTAAGGAGTGATGTGGCGCAATGTATTGTCAGTTTCGAGCTGGTGTTCCCACCATCCTTCTTCAATATCATGACACACGTCCTAGTTCATCTAGTCGACGAGATTGTCATCCTGGGGCCCGTATTTCTACACAATATGTTCCCCTTTGAGAGGTTCATGGGAGTCCTAAAGAAATATGTCCGTAACCGCGCTAGGCCAGAAGGAAGCATCTCCATGGGCCATCAAACAGAGGATGTTATCGGGTTTTGTGTTGACTTCATTCCTGGCCTTAAGAAGATAGGTCTCCCTAAATCGCGGTATGAGGGGAGACTGACTGGAAAAGGCACTCTTGGAAGAGACTCAATAATATGCAGGGACGAATATTCTTGGTCTCAAGCAAACTACACAGTTCTATAGAAATCTACCTTGGTGACCCCGTATGTCGATGAACACAAGAACAATCTGCGCTCCAAACACCCGGAGCAGTGCGACGACTGGATTACATGTGAACACATCAGGACTTTCAGCAGTTGGTTGGAAACACGTCTCAGAGGTGACAACACTGTTTGTGATGAGTTGTACTTGTTGTCCAGGGGACCATCTTTGACTGTATTGACTTACAAAGGATACGAGATAAATGGGAATACATTTTACACGATCGCCCAAGATCAAAAGAGCACCAACCAAAACAGCGGTGTCTGCTTTGATGTAGCAACCGAGAGCGGAAATGACACATATTATGGTTACATAGTGGACATATGGGAACGTGACTACGGACCTGATTTTAAGGTCCCTTTGTTTAAGTGCAAATGGGTCAATCTGTTAGGCGGCGGGGTACAGGTAGACCCACAGTACGAAATGACAACAATGGATCTGAAAAATCTTGGGTACACTGACGAACCGTTCGTCCTAGCCAATGATGTGGCACAGGTTATCTATGTGAAGGACATGTCTACCAAACCGAGAAAAAGAAAAGATAAGGAAGCGAATACATCATACGATGAGTCAAAGCGCCACATAGTTCTTTCAGGAAAAAGGGACATCCTGGGAGTGGACGGCAAGACAGACATGTCTGAAGATTATGAAAAGTTTCGTGAAATTCCTCGCTTCAATGTCAAGGCTGACCCAAGCATCCTGATAAACAATGAAGATTATCCATGGTTACGGCGCAATAAGCAAATGACACAAGCAAAGAAAAAGTGAAGACTTTCTCCCGCAACTATTATGATGATACCGTGCCAACTTTGTAACACACGAACATGCTACCATTGTCTGTTTTGTACATGCACATGCTATGTGGGTGAAATTATGATACCATCCCAACTTTCAACTTTTTTAGAGTTTATTTGAAATGCTTTCATGTCTTATGGTTTGGCCCTCATAATACCATGACCATTAGTCCCTGGCCCATGCCAACTTTCAACTTTCAACTTTCTAAAACAAATGGCACTAACAGAAAGTTTATAATTTTGCTCCTCGCCCCTGGCCCATGACCATTAGTCCCGGTTTGTGCCACAAACCGGGACTAAAGGGTTGGTCCTCGTTGCGGGCAGTGTTTAGTCCCACCTCGCCAACCGAAGGGGGCTCACACCGGTTTATAAGCCCTTCCCTCTCTGCCTTGTTGAGCTCCTCTCAAAGTGAAAATAGATTCCCTAATAGAGAAAAGTTTAACCTAAATTCATAGTGAATTTCTCTGAAATTCATAGAAATTTACTAGGAATTTAGGTGAATTTTCTCTATAAGCGCATCTATTCTCATTTTTTAGTAAGTTAATCACAAACTTGTGATTCAAACAATTTTCAAAGAATTCAAATTTTAACTATTCAAATTTGAAAACTAATGGCACTAACAGAAAGTTTATAATTTTTCTAAAACTAATGGCACTAACAGAAAGTTTAAAATTTTGCTAACCTAAAAGCAAACAGAATTAAAATTAAAGCAAAAAACAAAAGAAAATAAATAATGCAAAAAATAAATCAAAAAAATAGGAAAAAAACTATTTTTATAGTAAAGTTAATCACAAAATAAAACAAATAAAGCAACAAAGAAAACAAAAAAAAACTAAAAAAGTGTTTTCAAATTTGAAAACTAATGGCACTAACAGAAAGTTTATAATTTTTCTAAAACTAAAAGCAAAAAGAATAAAAAATAAAGCAAAAAACAAAAGAAAATAAATAATGCAGCAAACAAAACAAAAAAACTGGAAAAATAGCAACAATAAGTATTTTGTTGTAAGTAGAAACAAAATAAAATAAATAAAGCAACATAAAGTTTATAATTTTGCTGACCTAAAAGCAAAAAGAATTAAAAATAAAGCAAAAAACAAAAGAAAATAAATAATACAGAAAACAAAACAAAAAAACTGGAAAAAAATAAAAATAGTAACAATAAGTATTTTGTTGTAAGTAGAAACAAAATAAAATAAATAAAGCAACAGAGAAAACAAAAAAACAAAAAAAACAAAAAAAATGCCACCTACTGGGCACCCACGGCCTGAATACGACTAGAAACCCTACCATGGGCTAGGATTCAGGCCCGCGGGAGGCCCAGTAGGCCCACAGGCACACATTGCACGGTTAGGCCCGAAAGCCTGCTTTAGAGAGGAGCTCGAGAGGGAAGGCGCACCGCACCTTATAAACTGGTGCGGCTCCCTCTCAACTAGCGAGGTGGGACTAAACATTTGGGTGTGGGGCAGCACAAGGCCTTTGGTCCCGGTTGGTGGCACCAACCGTGACCAATGCCCCCCTTTAGTCCCGGGTGGTGCCACCAACCGGGACCAAAGGCCGCCGGTTCCCGCCCTTTGGGCTGCTGAAAAAGAGGCCTTTGGTCCCGGTTGGTAGCACCAACCGGGACTAAAGGGGGGCATTGGTCATGGTTTGTGCCACGAACCATGACCAATGCCTTAGCTATATAAGCAACACTTAGGAAATTTTCACCATTTCCCTCGCCAGTTGCCCCGACGACGGTCCGAGCTCATCGACGTCGCCAGGCTGCCCCGATGCCGTCCGCCGCCCCTACCGTCGCCCGTGCCTCGCCGTCGCGTCTCCGTCACCGTCGCTGAGCCCGCACGCCCCTTCCCTCGCCCCCGAGCGGGCCTCCGCCGTCCCCGAGCCTAGCTTCTTCCTCGTCGCCGACGCCACCTCGTGGTGAGCGCCGCCCTGTTCCCCTGCTCCTCCCCCTGTACTGGCTGCCATCGCCGCCGCGCGCTGCCATCGTGCCGCTGCCCCTACCCTTCACTGCCGCCGCGCGCCGCCCCTGCCTTGCGCGGCCGCCGCGCGCCGCCCCTGCCCTTCGCTGCCGCCGCACGCCGCCCCGCCGCGCGCCGCCCCTACCCTTCGCTGCCGCCGCGCGCCGCCCCTGCCTTGCGCGGCCGCCGCGCGCCGCCCCTGCCTTGTCGTGCCGCCGCCCCTGCCCTTCATTTTTTTAAGTTTAATTTTTTTGTTCATATATATATATATATAATGTATATGTGTATGTACGTATGTGGCTATGTGTATGTATATGTTCATAGAAAATTTTGTATAATGTATATGTGTATGTATAATGTATATGTGTATGTATAATGTATATTACTTTCGCCTAATGATGAAGACATGGTTTTGTTGAATCCTTTGACACTAGGCAACCTCCCGACCCCTCGGCGATCCTCTCAAACATGAGAGGAAGAAGAGGATAAAAAAAGAAGAGGAAGAAGAAAAAAAAGAGGAGAAGAAAGAATAGAGGAGTTCTTCTCCTCTATACTTTCTTCTCCTCTTTTTTTCTTCTTCTTTCTCTTTTTTTTATCGGGAACGAGGGTCGTCGAGGGACATAGATGTAGTGTCGTCGTTGTCGATATACCCCCTCCCGATAGCTTCAACACGTGGGGGGGGGGTCGATATTACCCCCTCCTTGAAGCGTTCTCGAGGCCACCCCAAACCCTTGAAGCGTTGTCGAGGCCACCCCAAACCCTAGAGAAGTAGCGTCGAGGCCACTAATTAATATATATGATTCCTTACTATGATTAGGTAGCTAGTTCTACGTTTGCCACTAATATATCCATCTGTCATGTTTGAATAATAATTGCCATGTTGTAATTATTTGTAGAAACTATGGACACCGCCCGAGACGAAGCAAAAGAAGTGTTGTTGAGGGACATAATCGCAGAAGGAAGTGATGCCGTCTCGTTGTTTCTCAACGACACCGATGGTCTGGAAGGAGAGGGTGAAGAAGCTGGCTATGGTGACCTAATGCCGGTGTAAGAAGAAGAACATGAGGACGGCTCCGGTGACCCAATGCCGGTGCAAGAAGGAGACCGTGATGACGGCTCCGGGGACCGAACCGAGTCCGGCCAGGCATATATATTAGGTAAGCCTGTGCTGACTAGCTAATTGATGCATTCATTGTTTTGGTATGTACACATATTAATTAAGTCTTTGTTCTTTTTTCTAGCCCTCCGGATCGAGCACAACTTTGGTAAAGAGACGAGGCACGAAGAAAAAGTTGAGCTCGGATGAAAGGTTTGAGATCATAGCAATCGCGCCCGACGACCAACCGATTGAACCCATCCGAACAAAGAACGCATTTGTTGCTCAGTGCGGGGTTCTAGTTAGGGACAAGATCCCGATCAGCATCCAGCAATGGTTTAAGCCGGCTACAGATGACCCTGAGGTGTCTTATGTCAATGATATGCAGAAAAATGATCTTTGGACTGAGCTGAAGTCAAATTTCACCCTACCGCTAGAGGATAATCCAGAGAACCCAGTTAAAGAGCAATTAATCAAGTCTTTTGCTCTTAAGAGGATGGCAGAACTATTCAGGAGGTGGAAGAAAGAGCTGAATAATTTTGTCGAAAATAATGAGACACCAGAATTCAAGGGCAGATATGAGAAGATCAGAGATCACTGGCCCGCATTTGTGGCCCACAAGACATCGGAAAAGAGTAAGAAGATGTCGGCGACAAACAAGCAAAATGCTGTGAAGAAGAAGCATCACCATCGCACGGGGTCAGCTGGCTACCTCGTAGCTCGGCCTAAGTGGGCCAAGATTGAGAATGATCTGGTTGATAAAGGGATCGAACCAGAGACAATTAACTGGCTAGACCGTTGCCGGACTTGGTTCTTCGGGGCTGGCGGAACCTTGGACCCTGTAACAGGGAAGTGCATTTGGACGAACGATCAAATGGACATACCAGTCTGGAAGCTTCAGCAGTATATCGAAGCAGCGCAGCAAGGGACGTTCTTTCCAGACAGAGAGAACGACGAGCTCACGATGGCCCTCGGGAATCCTGAGCACCCTGGACGGACACGAGGCACGCCAGGATCCATTCCGTGGAAGGTTGGGTTTCCGGACGCAGGCGGTTACAAATCCCATGAGAGGAGGAAAAAAGTGCAGCAGACCCAAATGCAGGCGCTGCAAGCAAGGGTACAAGCGATAGAGGAACGAGAAGCAAACCGCAACAAACATACTGCCGAAGCTTCCCCCGAAGCTACCCCGCCATCTCAGCGGAGAATCAGCGTGGCTTCCACCGAGCTGCTTCAGCCGGAGCATGCCTTGACGGCTCCTGCCAGCTATCCCGTGGATGCTATCACGGAGTCTCAAAATTGCCACCTTATGACGCAATGGATGAATTTGAAGGTCAAGGCGGCTGTTGGCTCTGTTTATCCTACTGAACCCGGTGCAACTTTTCACTACCGGCCGATTCCAGAAGGATATGCTAGGGTGATGGTGGATGAAATAACGGAGGGATTTGAGGACCTCCAGCTTGACCACCCTACCGGTGAAGGGGAGACTAGGCTGGGGTCTGCTCTGAAGACTCCATGCCTATGGCGGAAGGAGCTCATCAACCTTCCGAACTGGACGCCTCCGCCTCCTCCTCCTCCTCCGGCAAGTCAGGGCACTCCGCCTCCTCCATCGCCTCCTCCTCCGGCGAGTCAGGGCACTCCGCCTCCTCCACCGCCTCCTCCTCCGGCGAGTGACGATCAGGGCACTCGACCGGCTCCTTCTCTAGCGCGTGGCGGCACTCCGCCTCCTTCTCCGCCTACGCCGACGCGCCCGAGCAGCTAGCCTCCTCCTTCTCCGCCTTGTCAGCAAGGGAGGAAGAGACCTGCCGCCGCTCCGGCTGCTCCGGCGCGTCGTAGTCCTTCTCCTCCGCCTCATAAGCAAGTGAAGAAGACAACCGCTCCATCTGCTCAGCCGGCGTCTAGCAGTACAGCCAGAGGCGGGAGGAAATACAGATTTGGTCCTTCTCTAAAGACTCCACAGAAGTTACCATACGAGAGGACCCCGGAGGAGAATGCCAAGATCGCACGACAAGAAGTGAGGAACTTCTTTGAAGGGGTGAAAGAAAAGAATCATCCACCTCCGGAGGAGAAGGTAGATCCGGTGAAAGCGAAGCACACTCTGGCTGCCCTGACAAAACCACCCAAGTCTCCGCCGAAAGGAAACTATGAGCGCATTATTGGAAAGGAATTTGCCGAAGCGGAGCGGTCGGGAAGTACTGTCAGTGATCAAAGGCTGAAAGAACGACGAGCTGGGAAACAAATTGCCCAGATCGGCGAACAAGCGAAGCAATCGTGCCCCCTGCTCAAGGTGCCTAGCGACAACGTTGCTAATGATCCGAGGATGGTGCCCGGTTATAGCAATCTTGCCGATTACCTGCCCGACGATGTACATTATGAACCCATGGAGGTGCAGATACAAAGATACGAGTACGGGAAGCCTCTCGTCAAAGATGAAAGATCTCTATCAACGATGATGCGAAGATTGCATGATTGGTACTTGAAAATCTGCAGAGACTTTGGGGGGAGGAGTACTTTGTATGTGAAAGTTAAAAAGGACCATGACCTCGTTGGAATTGAACTGTTGCCTGTTCCATTTGAGGAGTTCTTTCAGTTTTTCAATCAATTGGCCCTCGATAAAACAACGGTCGCCTGCTACTGTCTGTAAGTAGTACTACTTCTATCATTAAGTCTCTCTATATAGCTCAGCTCTTTCATTGCATGTATTTATAATCATCCTCGCTATATTATGCAGATTGAAGATCGCCGAATTGAAGAAAAGACAAGTCGGTGATATTGGGTTCATTAACACATATCTCATAGATGCAACTCAGGTTAAATTTCATGCCGCAGCTACCGAGGCCAAGTTGCTACGATCATTGGTAATAAATGAAAACAAAGATATAATACTCTTTCCTTACAACTTCAAGTGAGTGTTACTGTCTTGTGCGTATTCGGTTTCCCTTATATATTAGTCAAGGTTATAGTAATGTAATTGATGAGTTATGCATGCGTGTGCAGTTTCCACTAGATTCTCCTAGAGATTAAGCTTGAGCAGGGACTAGTAACCGTCTTAGACTCAAGACGAAAAGATCCCCAGGACTATGCAGACATGACTCAAATACTCGAGAAGTAAGTTAAATCGATCATTATCCACCATATCAGCAACTTTGTTCATTTCCTGATATATCAAGTAATTGTTTTCTTTGTCCGGCAGGGTTTGGAGAAAATTCACCAGAAAAGCTCCGGGACTGCCGAAGGAGCTGCAATTTAGACACCCGAAAGTAAGTACTATAGTAGCATGTTCCGCGCATCTACTAGTGATTCAAGCGCTAGTTTCATCAATACCATTTGGCATTCTTGCTTATCAGTTTGATTGACCTCTATTTCTTGTAAAGTGGTTGTGGGAGGAACAAGGGAATGATTTCTGTGGATACTACGTTTGCGAGTCCATCCGCCACACGACCTGTGAGCGGGGCTACACTGACGAACAATATGAAGTACGTAAATAACAACATTCACAATTTTATTTTATTACCATCATTTGTGTTGAGTT
Organism: Triticum aestivum; assembly: GCF_018294505.1. NCBI lineage: Eukaryota > Viridiplantae > Streptophyta > Magnoliopsida > Poales > Poaceae > Triticum > Triticum aestivum. Next base: position 612,099,242 of record NC_057803.1, on the reverse strand, counting down.
TCATTCATTCATATATATATGTATTGACCCCCTTATTTAAATTAGATGTTTCGGAAGCGGGATGAACTCGTAGCACCAGCTCGCATGCGAGCAATTCAAGAGGAATTGGCGGCATTCTTTCTTGACCACGTGATCGCTGAAGACGGAGAATACTATGTGGACCATGAATCCGTATGATTATATTTGTAAGAGATAATTATTGTATATATGTAGCCGGTAGTGTCGGATAGATATACGAGAACTTGTTGTTCGACCAATCTCTCGGAGAAGGAGAGGTGGTCGATATCACTTCTCTCTGTATGCATATATGTTCATGACGATCTTCTGTTTCCTTCGTTTGCTTACTAGCTAGCTAGCGTGTCTAGTCCTCTCTATACGTGTGTATAGTACATAGCATTGACCAAGCATGGACATAAGAGAGGACACTTCTCTCTATTAATTATAGCTAGCTAACACAATATAGGAAACACCTAAATTAACCCCCCAACACCCCCCCTTTAAAAAAAAAACAAAAACCCCAGCCACAGAAATGCTGACGTGTGGATGCCTATTGGTCCCGGTTGGTGCCACCAACCGGGACCAAAGGGTCTCCTGCCTGGGCTCCGCGCACATGCCACATGGAGGCCCATCTGTCGCGGTTCTGGATTGAACCGGGACTAAAGGGATAGGGCATTAGTACCGACCCTTTAGTCCCGGTTCCAGAACCGGGACAAAAGGCCCTTACGAACCGAGACAACAGGCCCTTTTTCTACCAGTGTGTATACCCCGTCGCCGCAGTAGAGCACTCCACAGTGCTCTGTTTTTTCTGGCCAGCGAGGAGAGGGCATTTGGGTGCTCTAGCTCACCTCCTATGGACATGAGGTGTTCGATGAAATGCCCGAGCCACGCTAGTTAAGCTTTCTCCTCCCGAAGCTCGACCTCCAAGCTCCATTTTCCCCGAGATTTGTCTAGGTTTAGCGGTCCGTCACGTCCCATCCCCGTTATCACCGCCGTCGATCGCCCACGCCGACCTCGTCGCATGCACCACTGTGGTGAGCCTCTTATCTTCTTCTGAAAGAAAAAAATTCTTACTTTAGATAGATACTTGTCTAATTTTCTTACTTTTATTATTGCTTGTTATTATATAGTGCGATGGTTTTGGTATCCGCCCCCGTCGGCCCTCGTCCTGGCTATGATTCGGATGTTGTATATATTATCTTTTATAACTATTTGGTTCATTTATTGTTTATGACAATTATGCCCATCAAGTTGACATAGATTTTATTTATTTAGGAGGTAGTTGAACCGGAAATTCCAACTGACCCTATTGTCGAGAGGTTAAATTTAGTTGAAGAAGAAAACAATCACTTGAAGGAAAAAATAAAAAAAATTGAGGAGGAGAAGATGATATTGGAGTTGCATGTTGCGGATGTTGTCGGTGATCACAAGATCAAGATGGATGCAATGCGATTGAAGATGAGAAAGATTAGAAAATATGCCATTCATACCGAGGCTTGGTATCATTATGCCGTTGGATCAATTTTTACCTTGGTTGTGATTATGATCGCATTTATTGTTGCATTGAAAGGTTTCACATTGCTTCAATGTATGGTTTAACTAGATGCTCTGGAGAGCTATATGTTGTTCAATGAGAACTATGTATGTACTTTGTTTTTAATGTGATGATGAACTTCTATTAATTTGGTCACTTACCTATCCATGTGAATCTGTAATGGTTTTTGACACACATAATGTGATGATGAACTTCTATTATTTTGGTCACTTATCTATCCATGTGGCTTTGAATGGTGCATTTTGAACACACAAAAAGTCTGGAGTTGAAATAAGTTCAAATAAATGAAATCCCTTTGTAACAGATGAGTTTTCGTCCGAAACCTTGATACTTCGAAAGAGATTGTCCATTTTGTACACGAAGTGCATCCAGTTTTTGTCGTAACCCTCTCAACTTTTTATTACATGCTAGGTGGGTGAAATGATGATACCATGCCAACTTTCAACCTTTTTAGAGTTCATTTGTAGTTCTTTTCAATTTCAGGGCCATTCAGCTAAAAAACCAGTAAATGCATGAAAAATAACAAATGAAGTCAGAAAGGGTTGAAAATTGATGATGTGGCTTTGAATGATGCATTTTGAATATAGAAAAAGTATGGAGTTCAAATAAGTTCAAAAAAATGAAATCCCTTTGTAACAGACGAGTTTCCGTATGAAACCCTTATACTTCGAAAGAGATTGTCTGTTTTGTACATGAAGTGCATCTAGTTTTTGCCGTAACCCTCTCAACTTTTATGCACATGCTATGTGGGTAAAATGATGATACCATGTCAACTTTCAACATTTTCAGAGTTCATTTGGAATGCTTTTGAATTTCAGGGTCTTATAGCTAGAAAAATCAGTAAATGCATGAAAAATAACAAATGAAGTCAGAAAGGGTTGAAAATTGATGATGTGGCTTTGAATGTTACATTTTGAACACACAAAAAGTCTGGAGTTGAAATAAGTTCAAAAAATTGAAATCCCTTTGTAAGAGACGAGTTTCCGTATGAAACCCTGATACTTCGAAAAATATTATCTGTTTTGTACATGACGTGCATCTAGTTTTTGCCGTAACCCTCTCTACTTTCTTGCACATGCTATGTGGGTGAAATGATGATACCATGCCAACTTTCAACCTTTTCAGTGTTCATTTGTAGTGATTTTCAATTTCAAGGTCATTCAGCTCAAAAAAAATCAGTAAATGCATGAAAAATAACAAATGAAGTTAGAAAGAGTTGAAAATTGATGATGTGGCTTTGAATGGTGCATTTTGAACACAGAAAAGTATGGAGTTCAAATAAGTTAAAAAATAAAATCCCTTTGTAACAGACGAGTTTCCGTATGAAACCCTTATACTTCGAAAGAGATTATCTGTTCTGTACACGAAGTGCATCTAGTTTTTGCCGTAACCCTCTCAACTTTTATGCACATGCTATGTGGGTGAAATGATGATACCATGCTAACTTTCAACATTTTCAGAGTTCATTTGGAATGCGTTTGAATTTCAGGGTCTTATAGCTCAAAAAAAATCAGTAAATGCATGAAAAATAACAAATGAAGTCAGAAAGGGTTGAAAATTGATGATGTCGCTTTGAATGGTACATTTTGAACACACAAAAAGTCTGGAGTTGAAATAAGTTCAAAAAAATGATCCCTTTGTAACAGACGAGTTTCCGTATGAAACCCTGATACTTCGAAAGAGATTGTCTGTTTTATATACGAAGTGCATCTAGTTTTTGCCGTAATCCTTTTTACTTTCTTGCACATGCTATGTGGGTGAAATGATGATAACATGCCAACTTTCAACCTTTTCAGAGTTCATTTGTAGTGCTTTTCAATTTCAGGGTCATTCAGCTCAAAAAAATCAGGAAATGCATGAAAAATATCAAAGTATTATCATAAAATAAAATTATGATGATACTACGAATTTCAGGGTCTTTCAGCAAAAAGAATTATCATAAAATAAAATAAATAAGTAATTTGAAACAAAATAATATAAACTTTAATAAAATATATAAGTAGAAACAAATTAAAATAAAATAAAATTTCATAACATAAATAAAATTTATGAAACTAAAATTATCAAATCATTTTCTGTTCAAAACATTATAAGCAACCTCTAAAATTTATGAAACTAAAATTATATAAAATTGATGCAACTAAAATTATCAAAGTATTTTCTGTTCAAAATCATTAAAAGCAAAAAGAATTTTCATAAAGAACTTTTTTTGTTAGAAACTTTAATAGCAAAAAGAATTATCATAAAATAAAATAAATAAGTAATTAGAAACAAAACAAAATAAAATAAATAAGTATTTTGTTGTAAATAGAAACAAAACAAAAAAATAAAGCAAAAAAGAAAACAAAAAACTGGGAAAAAATTCGCCACCTACTGGGCCAGCACGGCCTCAATACGACTAGAAAACCATCCATGGGCCAGGATTCAGGCCCGCAGAAGGCCCAGTAGGCCATCAGGCATAACAGTCACAATTATGCCCGTAAGCCTGCAATGGAGAGGAGCTCGAGAGGGGTGCGGCAGTGGGGCTTATAAACCACTGCGCGCCCCTCTCGACTAGCGAGGTGGGACGTCTAAACTCCCACCACCACCCCGCTGTGCAAGGCCTTTGGTCCCGGTTGGTGGCACCAACCGGGACTAAAGGGGGGCATTGGTTCCGGTTGGTGCCACCAACCGGGACCAAAGGCCACCGCTTCCCGCCCTTTGGGCTGCTGAAAAGAGACCTTTGGTCCCGGTTGGTGGCACGAACCGGGACCAAAGGGGGCTATTCGTCCCAGTTGATGCCACCAACCGGTACCAAAGGTCCTACTATATAAGCCCACACTTAGAAAATTTGGCAGTTTCATCGCCAATTGCCTCCTGACGACGCCGAGCTCATCGACGCCGCCAGGCTGCCCTGACGCCGTCTGCCGCCCCCGCCGTCGCCCCCGACCGCGCCGTCGCCGTCGCCCGTGCCTCGTCGTCGGCGTCTCCATCGCCGTCGCCGACGTCGTCCCCGCGCTCGTGCACCCCTGCCATCGCCCCCGAGCGTGCCTTCGCCATCCGCCATCCCCGAGCCTTCCTCGTCGCCGACGCCACCTCGCTGTAAGCGCTGCCCCGTTCCCTTGCTCCCCCCTGTACTGGCCGCCGTCGCCGCCGCGCGCTGCCACCGCGCCGCCGCCCCTGCCCTTCGCTGCCGCCGCACGCCGCCCCGCCGCGCGCCGCCACTGCCCTGCCGTGCCGCCGCCCCTGCCCTGCCGTGCCGCCGCCCCTGCCCTGCATTTTTATTTCATAACATTTTTTTCATAAATGTATTTTTTTTGTATATGTGTGTGTATGTGTATATATGTGTGTACATGTTCATGGCATTTTTTTCATAAATGTATTTTTTGTCAATTTATGTATATGTTCATATATATGTGCATATTTGTAAAACAATTGTGTATGTATAGGAAAATTTATGTATATGTTTTTGTGCATATATTTTTTTCAATTTATGTATATGTTCATATTTAGAAGAAAAAAAAGGAGTGGAAAAAGAAGGTTAGTGCATTTTAGGGTAGTGTAGAGGAAAACGTAAAATAAGGAAAAGGAAGAAAAGTTTTATATATCTAGCTAGGGAAGGAAGAAGAAGAAAAAGAAGGAGAGGAAAAACGAAAATAAGAAGAGGAAGAAAGGAGAAGAATAGGAGAGGAAGAAGAGGAGAAATAAATAAGAAGAGGAGAAGAAGAAAGGAATAGAGGAGAATAAGAAAAAAAAATAGAATAATCTCTTTTTTTGCTTCGATCTTCTCCTCTATTCCTTTCTTCTTCTCCTCTTTTTATTTCTTCTTCATCTTCTTATTTTTCTATCGGGTATGTCGTTGTCGATATACCCCCTCCCCGATAACATTATTTCCCCATGTATGTATGTCGTTATTGCTGATATATATAACTCCCTCCCAGATAACTTTGACATGAGGGGCGGTCGATATATATACCCCCTCTCGACCGTGATAACTTATACCACGGGAGCACCCCCGGCCCTCTCGCTCGACCAAAACTCTCGAGGACACCCAAACCCTAGAAAAAAACAATGTCGGTCTCCTACCCCCTCCCGCCGCGCCCCTACCCGATCGACAAACTCTCTTGAGGCCACCCAAACTTACCAAGTTAAAAGAGCGTTGTTGTCGAGGCCACCCCGAACCCTTGAAGCATTGTTGAGGCCACCCAAACCCTTGAAGCGTTGCCGAGGCCACCCTAAACCCTAGAGAAGCGTTAAGGCCAGGCCAATAATATGATTCCTTATTGTGCTTAGCTAGCTAGTTCTATGTTTGCCACTAACATATCCATCTGTCATGTTTGAATAATAATTGCCATGTTGTAAATATTTGCAGAAACTATGAATCCGCACCCCCGAGACGAAGCAACAAAAGCGGTGTTGGGGGATTTAATCGCACACGGAAGTGATGCCGTCTTGTCGTTTCTCAACGTCACATGCACCGATGGTCTGGAAAGACAGGATGAAGAAGCAGGCTACAACGATGGTCAAACAATGGAGGAGGAAGGACACCGTGATGACAGCTCCGGTGACCGAATGGAGGGGGAAGGACACCGTGACGACGGCTCCGATAAACGAACGGAGGGGGAAGGACACCGTGATGACGGCTCCGGTGACCGAACGGAGTCCGGCCAGGTATATATATTAATTAATTAAGCATGTGTTGACTATAGCTAATTGATGCATTAATTGTTTTTGGTATGTACACATATTAACTCTCTTCTTTTTCTTCTTTTCTAGCCCTCCGGATCGAGCAACACTTCGGTAACGAGACGAGGCCCGAAGAGAATGTTGCGCATGGATGAAAGGTACACGATCGTCGAAATTGATCGCGGTCGCCAACCGATTGAACCCCTCCGGACCAAGCAAAAATTTAATGCTCAGTGCAGGGTTCTAGTTAGGGACATGATCCCGATCAACATCGAGCAATGGTTGAAGCCTAAGGACAAAGACTCTCAGGTGTCTTATGTCAGTGATAGGCAGAAAGCTGATCTTTGGACCACGCTGCAGGAAAATTTCACCTTCCCACCAGAGGAGGATCCGGAGAATCCAGTTAAAAAGCCAATGACCAAGTCTTATGCTCTTAAGAAGATGGCTGAGCTATTTTGGAGGTGGAAGAATGAGCTGAAATCATCGTTTGTTGACCAAGACAAGACTCCAGAATTCATCGGCCGATTTGAGAAGATCAAAGATCAGTGGCCCGCATTTGTCACCAAAAAGAAATCTGAGAGAGCAGCGAAGATGTCAGCGACAAACAAGAAAAATGCTACAAAGAAGAAGCATCACCATCGCACGGGTTCAGGTGGCTACCTGAAAGCCCAGCCGTTGTGGGACAAGGATGAGAATGACCTTATTGCTAAAGGGATCGAACCAGAGACGCGACGCTGGACAGATCGTTGCAGGATTTGATTCTTCGGGGTTGGGGGAAAATTGGACCCTGTAACAGGGAAGTGCGTTTGGACCAACGAGCAGCTGAACACACCCATCGAGAAACTTCAGGAGTATATCGAAAAGGCGCATCAAGGGACGTTCGTTCCGGATAGAGAGAACGACGAGCTCACAGAGGCCCTCAGGAATCCTGAGCACCCCGGACGGACACGAGGCACGCCAGGCTCCCTTTCGTGGAAGACTGGATTTCCCGGCGCAGGCGGATACAAACTTCAGGAGAGGAAGAAGAAAAAGGAGCTGACCCAACTACAGGCGCTGGATGCAAAGGTACAAGCGCTAGAGGAATGAGACAAGGCCCATAGCGCGCGACCTGCCGAAGCTGCTACACCCGAAGCTACCCCGCCATCTCAGCGGAGAAGCAGCGTGGCTTCCATGGAGCTGCTTCAGGAGCCTGTCTTCACGGCTCCTGCTAGCTACCCCGTGGATGCTATCACAGAGTCTCAGAATTGCTACCTTATGATGCAACGGATGGATTTGAAAGTCAAGGCGGCTGATGGCTCTATTGCACCTCCTGAACCTGGCACAACTTTTAACTGTCGGCTGATTCCAGAAGGATATGCTAGGGTGATGGTGGATGAAATCACAGAAGGATTTGAGGACCTCCAGGTTGACCACCCTACAGGTGACGGGGAGACTCGGCTGGGTTCTTGTCTGAAGACTCCATGCCTATGGCGGAAGGAGCTCATCAACCTTCCGAACTGGACGCCTCCTCCTCCTCCGGCGAGTCAGGGCACTCCGCCTCCTCCACCGCCTCCTCCTCTGGCGAGTGATCAGGGCACTCAACCTCCTTCTCCGGCGTGTGGCGTTACTCCGTCTCCTTCTCCACCTGCGCCGGCGTGCCTGAGCAGCCACCAGCCTACTCCTTCTCCGGCGCGTGGCGGCACTTCAGCTCCTTCTTCGCCTGTGCCGGCGCGCCCGAGCAGCCACCAGCCTCCTCCTTCTCCGCCTCGCCAGCAAGGGCGGAAGAGACCCACCGCCGCCCCGGCTGCTCCGGCGCGTCATAGTCCTTCTCCTCCGCCTCATAAGAAAGCACGAAAGAATACAGCCGCAGCCGCTCTGTATGCTCCGGCGTCTAGCAGTACAGCTAGAGGCGGGAGGAAATACAGATTCGGTCCACCTCTCAAGCCTCTAGAGAAGTTACCATACGAGAGGACCGTGGAAGAAAACGCGAAGATCATAGAAAAAGAAGTGAATGACTTCTTTGAAGTGGTGAAAGCAAAGAGACATCCACCTCCGGAGGAGAAGGTAGACCAGGTGAAAGCAAAGCGCACTATCGATGCCCTGAGAAAACCACCAAAGTGTTCGCTGAAAAACAACTATGAGCGCATTACTGCAAAGGTATATATAGAAGTGGAGCGGTCGGGAAATACTATCAGTGATCGAAGGTTAGCAGCACGACAAGTTGGGAAAAAAATTGCCCAGCTCGACAAACAAACAGACCGATGGTGCCCCCCGCTCAAGGTGTCTAGCGATATCGTCGCTAATGATCCAGGGATGGTGCCCGGTTATAGCAATCTTGAAGATTACCTGCCCAACGATGTACATTATGATTTCTTGGAGGTGGAAGAACACCAATACCATTACGGGAAGCTCTTGATAACCCACAAGTATAGGGGATCGCAACAGTTTTCGATAAGTAAGAGTGTCAAACCCAACGAGGAGCTAAAGGTAGAACAAATATTCCCTCAAGTTCTATCGACCACTGATACAACTCTACGCACGCTTGACGTTCGCTTTACCTAGAACAAGTATGAAACTAGAAGTACTTTGTAGGTATTGTTGGATAGGTTTGCAAGATAATAAAGAGTACGTAAATAAAAGGTAGGGGCTGTTTAGGTTAAGAAACAATAAAGTAAATATAGCGAGTGTGGAAAAGTGGTGGTAGGAGTTGTGAAATTGCCCCTAAGCAATTGATTACTTTACTAGACCGATAGCAAGTATTATGTGGGAGAGGCCACTGCTAGCATGTCATCCCTGACTTGGAATTCTATGCACTTATGATTGGAACTATTAGCAAGCATCCACAACTACTAATGTTCATTAAGGTAAAACCCAACCATAGCATTAAGATATATTGGTGCCCCTTCAATCCCGTATGCATCAATTTCTATGCTAGGTTGAAGCTTCTGTCACTCTTGCCCTCCAATACATAGTCCTATCAATATACAACTAACCCTATAGTGTGATCCACGCGCGCGCTCATATGATGGGCACCAAAGGACAACAACATAACCACAAGCAAATTAAATCAATCATAGCAATTCATCAACCACTGATAGGATAACGAAAATCTACTCAGACATCATAGGATGGCAACACATCATTGGATAATAATATGAAGCAAAAAGCACCATGTTCAAGTAGAGGGTACAGCGGGTTGCGGGAGAGTGGACCGCTGTAGATAGAGGGGGAAGGTGATGGAGATGTTGGTGAAGATGGCGGAGGTGTTGGTGTAGATCGCGGTGATGATGATGGCCCTCGGTGGCACTCCGGTGCCACCGGAAGCGAGGGGGAGAGAGCCCCCCTCCTTCTTTTTCTTCCTTGACCTCCTCCCTAGATGGGAGAAGGGTTTCCCCTCTGGTCCATGGCCTCCATGGCACGGGAGGGGCAAGAGCCCCTCCAAGATTGGATCTGTCTCTCTATCTCTCTCTGGTTCTACGTTCTCAGATTCTTCCCTTTCACCGTTTCTTATATTCCTAGGGATCCGTAACTCCGATTGGGCTGAAATTATAACACGATCTCTATCCGGATATTAGCTTTCTTGCGGCGAAAGAAGGGCTCCAACCGCCTTACGGGGTGGCCACGAGGGTCAGGGGCACACCTGACACCCTGGGGCGCGCCCCCTACCTCATTGGCCCCTCGAGCATCGTCTCGCGTGGATTCTTCTTCCCAAAAATCATATATATTCCAAAAAAATCTCCGTCAGTTTTTATTCCGTTTGGACTCCGTTTGATATGGATATTCCGCGAAACAAAAAACATGCAACAAACAGGAACTTGCACTAGGCACTGGATCAATATGTTAGTCCCAAAAATAGTATAAAAAGTTGCCAAAAGTATATGAAAGTTGAATAACATTTGCATGGAACAATCAAGATACGACGGAGACGTATCAGCATCCCCAAGCTTAATTCCTGCTCGTCCTTGAGTAGGTAAATGATAAAAAAGATAATTTTTGATGTGGAATGCTACCTAGAATAATCTTGATCATATGTCTAATCATGGCATGAATATTAAGATACGAGTGATTCAAAGCAATAATCTATCTTTTGATATAAAGACAATAATACTTCAAGCATACTAATAAAGCAATCATGTATTTTCAAAATAACATGGCCAAAGAAAGTTATCCCTACAAAATCATATAGTCTGTCTATGCTCCATCTTTACGACACAAAATATTCACATCATGCACAACCCCGATGACAAGCCAAGCAATTGTTTCATACTTTTGACGTTCTCAAACCTTTTCAACTTTCATGCAATACATGAGCGTGAGCCATGGACATAGCACTATAGGTGGAATAGAATATGATGGTGGAGAAGACAAAAAGGAGAAGATAGTCTCACATCAACTAGGCATATCAACGGGCTATGGAGATGCCCATCAAATAGATATCAATGTGAGTGAGTAGGGATTGCCATGCAACGGATGCACTAGAGCTATAATTGTATGAAAGCTCCAACTGAAACTAAATGGGTGTGCATCCAACTTGCTTGCTCATGAAGACCTCGGGCATTTGAGGAAGCCCATCATCGGAATATACAAGCCAAGTTCTATAATGAAAATTCCCACTAGTATATGAAAGTGATAACTCAAGAGATTCTCTGTATGAAGAACTTGGTGCTACTTTGAAGCACAAGTGTGGAAAAAGGATAGTAACATTGCCCCTTCTCTCTTTTTCTCTCATTGTTTTGTTTTCTTTTTGTTTTTTGGGCCTTCTCTCTCTTTTTTGGCCTTTCTCTCTTTTTTTATTTTTTATTTTATCTTTTATTTTTTCGTCCGGAGTCTCATCCCGACTTGTGGGGGAATCATAGTCTCCATCATCCTTTCCTCACTGGGCAATGCTCTAATAATGATGATCATCACACTTTTATTTACTTTCAACTCGATATTACAACTCGATACTAGAACAAAGATATGACTCTATATGAATGCCTCCGGCAATGTACCGGGATGTGCAATGATCTAGCGTAGCAATGACATCAAAAAATGGACAGGCCATGAAAACATCATGCTAGCTATCTTACGATCATGCAAAGCAATATGACAATGAATGCTCAAGTCATGTATATGATGATGATGAAAGTTGCATGGCAATATATCTCGGAATGGCTATGGAAATGCCATGATAGGTAGGTATGGTGGCTGTTTTGAGGAAGGTATATGGTGGGTTTATGGTACCGGCGAAAGTTGCGTAGTACTAGAGAGGCTAGCAATGGTGGAAGGGTGAGAGTGCGTATAATCCATGGACTCAACATTAGTCATAAAGAACTCACATACTTATTGCAAAAATCTATTAGTCATAGAAACAAAGTATTACGCGCATGCTCCTAGGGGGATAGATTGGTAGGAGAAGACCATCGCTCGTCCCCGACCGCCACTCATAAGGAAGACAATCAATAAATAAACCATGCTCCGACTTCGTTACATAACGGTTCACCATACGTGCATGCTACGGGAATCACAAACCTCAACACAAGTATTTCTACAATCCACAACTACCCACTAGCATGACTCTAATATCACCATCTTTATATCACAAAACTATTGCAAGGAATCAAACATATCATATTCAGCGATCTACAAGTTTATGTAGGATTTTATGACTAACCATGTGAATGACCAGTTCTTGTCATCTCTCTAAATAGATATAAGTGAAGCAAGAGAGTTCAATTCTTTCTACAAAAGATATGCCCGTGTTCTAACAAATCTAAGTGAAGCAAAAGAGCATTATACAAATGGCCGTTTTCTATGTAAAGAGAAACAGGCAATCCAAACTTCAAATGATATAAGTGAAGCACATGAAGCATTCTATAAAGCCATACTCAAAGAATATAAGTGAAGTGCAAAGAGAATTCTATAAGTCAACCAAGGACTATCTCATACCAGCATGATGCATAAAAGAAAAATGAAAACTAAATGCAAAAGACGCTCCAAGATTGCACATATCGCATGAACGAAACGAATCCGAAAACATACCGATACTTGTTGAAGAAAGAGGGGATGCCTCCCCAGCATCCCCAAGCTTAGGCGCTTGAGTCTCCTTGAATATTTACTTGGGGTGCCTCGGGCATCCCCAAGCTTGAGCTCTTTCCTCTCTTCCTTCTTCTCACATCGAGACCTTCTCGATCATCGAACACTTCATCCACACAAAACTTCAACAGAAAACTCGGTAAGATCCGTTAGTATAATAAAGCAAATCACCACTATAAGTACTGTTGCAAACCAATTCATATTTTGTTTTTGCATTGTGTCTACTGTAATATAACTTTTTCATGGCTTAATCCACTGATATAAATTGATAGTTTCATCAAAACAAGCAAACTATACATCAAAAACAGAATCTGTCTAAAACAGAACAGTCTGTAGCAATATGAATATTCACCATACTTCTGATACTTTAAAAATTCTGCCAAAATCAGGAAAAATAAAAAATTTTCATATCAAGACAGTGCAAAAAGAATCAGAACCATTCGACGTTCCAGCTAAAAATTTAAAATCGCGCACTACAGCCAAAGTTTCTGTCCTGCACCGTACAAACCATCAAGCAAATATAAACATCCTAAAGGCAAACCTTGGCACATTATTTTTATAATACAATGGAATTGTACAAGGGGATAATTATTTTTGTTGAAAAATTTCTGGAATCAAGATTCACAAAGTTGCCGTGAGCATGAACAAAGTTCAAGGAGCTCTCCCACTTCAACAGTGCTTGTCTTTCTCACTTTTACTTTCCTTTTTGAAAAGTTTTGGGTTCCCCTCTTTATTTTTGTTGTTTTTAAACTATATGAAAGAACTCAACAGAAATAAATGACTCTCTAAAACTTCCGGGTTGTCTCCCTGGCAGCGCTTTTTTTAAAGCCATTAAGCTAGGCATATAGTGCTCAAGCAGTGAACCCACCCGGATCCCAAGGTATATCAAAGCCAATTTTAATTAAAAATGATTTGTAATTTAGTAGTGAGCACAAAGCAACATATATCAAGCAATGATGAAGTCTAACTCTCTTCCTATGCATCGGCATGTCATAAAAAGAACAATTCATGCACACATAGTAAAGGCCAATGCATAGTATAAATAGTTTCTTGCAATTTTATCGTATTGGAAACATAGAGAGGTGGAGATATAGTTCCTCTCTCATAATAATTGAAAATAGGAGCATCAAGCACATGCATATTATATCTATCAAAATCATCATGTGCAACGGTAAAAGGCAACCCATCAATATAATCCTTAATAAGAGCAAACTTCTCCGATATAGTATAATCGGGAGAATTCAAGAAGATAATAGGACTATCATGCGTGGGTGCAATAGCAACAATTTCATGTTTAACATAAGGAACTATAGCAAGTTCATCTCCATAAGTATCATTCATATTGGCATCTTGGCCACAAGCATAGCAAGCATCATCAAAAAGGGATATTTCAAGATAATCAATGGGATCATAATAGTCATCATAGCAATCATCCTTCGGTAAGCACGAAGGGGAATTAAACAATGTATGAGTTGAATAGTTACTCTCATTAGGAGGTGGGCGCGGGTAGCTAATCCGATCTTCCTCCTTTTGTTCTTCGCTCTCCTCCTCATCTTTTTCATCCAATGAGCTCACAGTTTCATCAATTTCATCTTCCATAGACTCCTTGGACAGCGGAGTATTCCTCAATATATGGTTTAACATAAGCATTAGAAGCATAATTATCAACGCAATATTTAAGTATGGCAAAATTTTCAGATTGGTAAAGAGTAGCATCATACTTTTCAATCAAAGAAGCAATTTCATAAGCACCCTTAAAAGCATCATAGTAACTATAAACACCCTTAGCATACGAAGGTACGATTCCATTATCACTAAACTCACATTGATAGGGAAGGTGTTTCTTAGGGTTTTCAGAACAACAAGTAAAATCATATATTTCACATAAATTCCAAGCATAGCATTGCAAACGATGAATTTGACCCAAAAGAGTTTTCCCTTTTTCAGATATTCGGTGTTGCACATAACAAGCATGCTCATCTAAAGATTTTCCCTCAACTAAGCTAGTTGGGGTTTCAACACGAGCACATAGGGATCGAAGATGATCCAAGTAATAAGCTTCAGCAGTGTGATAGATTTTGAGTGGTTCTTCAACCATTGGTTCAGTAGGTACAACTAATTTTTTTTGGTATTTTGCGTTTCCTACCCATAACTAAAGATAGAAAACAACTAAAAAGAGCAAATAAAAATTACTTAGTGATAAAGCAAACAAGCACACACGAGAATATTCACCCCACGCTATTGCTCCCCGGCAACGGCGCCAGAAAAAGGTCTTGATAACCCACAAGTATAGGTGATCGCAACAGTTTTCGATAAGTAAGAGTGTCAAACCCAACGAGGAGCTAAAGGTAGAACAAATATTCCCTCAAGTTCTATCGACCACCGATACAACTCTACGCACGCTTGATGTTCGCTTTACCTAGAACAAGTATGAAACTAGAAGTACTTTGTATGTGTTGTTGGATAGGTTTGCAAGATAATAAAGAGTACGTAAATAAAAGGTAGGGGCTGTTTAGGTTAAGAAACAATAAAGTAAATATAGCGAGTGTGGAAAAGTGGTGGTAGGAGTTGTGAAATTGCCCCTAAGCAATTGACTACTTTACTAGACCGATAGCAAGTATTATGTGGGAGAGGCCACTGCTAGCATGTCATCCCTGACTTGGAATTCTATGCACTTTTGATTGGAACTATTAGCAAGCATCCGCAACTACTAATGTTCATTAAGGTAAAACCCAACCATAGCATTAATATATATTGGTCCCCTTTAATTCCGTATGCATCAATTTCTATGCTAGGTTGAAGCTTTTGTCACTCTTGCCCTCCAATACATAGTCCTATCAACATACAACTAACCCTATGGTGTGATCCACGCGCGCGCTCATATGATGGGCACCAAAGGACAACAACATAACCACAAGCAAATTAAATCAATCATAGCAATTCATCAACCACCGATAGGACAATGAAAATCTACTCAGACATCATAGGATGGCAGCACATCGTTGGATAATAATATGAAGCAAAAAGCACCATGTTCAAGTAGAGGGTACAGTGGGTTGCGGGAGAGTGGACCTCTGTCGATAGAGGGGGGAAGGTGATGGAGATGTTGGTGAAGATGGCGGAGGTGTTGGTGTAGATCGCGGTGATGATGATGGCCCCCGGTGGCACTCCGGTGCCACCGGAAGCGAGGGGGAGAGAGCCCCCTCCTTCTTCTTCTTCCTTGACCTCCTCCCTACATGGGAGAAGGGTTTCCCCTATGGTCCATGGCCTCCATGGCACGGGAGGGGCGAGAGCCCCTCCGAGATTGGATCTATCTCTCTGTCTCTCTCTGGTTCTGCGTTCTCACATTCTTACCTTTCACCGTTTCTTATATTCCTGGAGATCCGTAACTCCGATTGGGCCGAAATTTTAACATGATCTCTATCCGGATATTAGCTTTCTTGCGGCGAAAGAAGGGCTCCAACCGCCTTACGGGGTGTCCACGAGGGTCAGGGGCGCGCCTGACATCCTGGGGCGCGCCCCCTACCTCGTGGGCCCCTCGAGCATCGTCTCGCATGGATTCTTCTTCCCAAAAATCATATATATTCCAAAAAAAAATCCGTCAGTTTTTATTCCGTTTGGACTCCGTTTGATATGGATATTCTGCGAAACAAAAAACATGCAACAAACAGGAACTGGCACTGGGCACTGGATCAATATGTTAGTCCCAAAAATAGTATAAAAAGTTGACAAAAGTATATGAAAGTTGAATAATATTGGCATGGAACAATCAAAAATTATAGATACGACGGAGACGTATCAGAAGCCTCTTGTCAAAGATGAGAAATCTCTAACAACGATGATGCGAAGATTCCATGATTGGTACATGAAAACCTGCAGAGAGTCTGGGGGGAGGAAAACTTTGTATCTGCGAGTTAAAGAGGAGCATGATACGTCCATTCTGCATCATGCTTTTATATTTATTGCATTATGAGCTGTTATTACACATTATGTCACAACACTTATGCATATTCTCTCTTATTTTACAAGGTTTACATGAAGAGGGAGAATGCCGGCAGCTGGGATTCTGGGCTGGAAAAGGAGCAAATATTAGAGACCTATTCTACACAGCTCCAAAAGTCCTGAAACTTCACGGAAGATGTTTTCAGAATATATAAAAAATATTCAGCAGAAGAGATTCACCAGGGGGGCCACACCTTGCCCACGAGGGTGGGGGGCGCGCCCTACCCCCCTGGGCGCGCCCCCTACCTCGTGGGCCCCCTGGTGGCCCTCCGGTGGCCATCTTCTTCTATATGAAGTCTTTCGATGGGAAAAAACAAGAAGCCATCTTCTCGGACGAAACTCCGCTGCCACGAGGCGAAACCTTGGCGGATCCAATCTAGGGCTCCGACAGAGCTATTCTGCCGGGGCAACTTCCCTCCCAGAGGGGGAAATCATCCCCATCGTCATCACCAACGCTCCTCTCATCGGGAGAGGGCAATCTCCATCAACATCTTCATCAACACCATCTCCTCTCAAAACCCTAGTTCATCTCTTGTATCCAATTCTTGTCTCCAAGTCCGGGATTGGTGCTAGTAGGTTGCTAGTAGTGTTAATTACTCCTTGTAGTTGATGCTAGTTGGTTTAATTGGTGGAAGATCATATGTTCAGATCCTATATGCATATTAATACCCCTCTGATTATGAACATGAATATGCTTTGTGAGTAGTTACGTTTGTTCCTCAGGACATGGGAGAAGTCTTGCTATTAGTAGTTGGTATTCATTCGATATTTTGATAAGATGTATGTTGTCTCTCCTCTAGTGGTGTTATGTGAACGTCGACTACATGACACTACACCATTATTTGGGCCTAGAGGAAGGCATTGGGAAGTAATAAGTAGATGATGGGTTGCTAGAGTGACAGAAGCGTAAACCCTAGTTTATGTGTTGCTTCGTAAGGGGCTGATTTCGATCCATATGTTTAATGCTATGGTTATGTTTACCTTAATACTTTTGTTGTAGTTGCGGATGCTTGCAATGGAGGTTAATCATAAGTGGGATGATTGTCCAAGTAAGGACAGTACCCAAGCACCGGTCCACCCACATACCAAATTATCAAAGTACCGAACGCGAATCATATGAGCGTGATGAAAACTAGCTTGATGATATTCCCATGTGTCCTCGGGAGCGATTTTCTCTATATACGAATTTGTACAGGCTTGTCCTTTGCTACAAAAAGGATTGGGCCACCTTGCTGCACCTTATTTACTTTTGTTACTTGTTGCTTGTTACAAATTATCCTATCACAAAACTATCTGTTACCACTTATTTCAGTACTTGCAGAGAATACCTTGCTGGAAACCACTTATCATTTCCTTCTGCTCCTCGTTGGGTTCGACACTCTTACTTATTGAAAGGACTACGATAGATCCCCTATACTTGTGGGTCATCAAGACTCTTTTCTGGTGCCGTTGTCAGGGAGTGAAGCGCCTTTGGTAGGTGGAATTTGGTAAGGAAAAATTTATATAGTGTTCTGAAATTTACTGTGACTTGTTACTATGGAAAGTAATCCTCTGAGGGGCTTGTTCGGGGTATCTTCACCCCGACCAATAGAGCAAAGAGTTGCTCCTCAACCTACTGAACCTGCTGAAAATGAAAATGTTTGCTTTGAAATTCCTTCGGGTATGATAGAAAAACTGCTAGCTAATCCCTTTTTAGGATGTGGAACAAAGCATCCTGATGAGCATCTAATATATGTGGATGAAGTTTGTGGATTATTTAAGCTTGCAGGTGTACCCGAAGATGTTGTTAAGAAGAAGGTCTTCCCTTTATCTTTGAAGGGATATGCATCGACATGGTATAGGCTATGTGATGATATGGGGTCTTGGAATTACAAACGATTGAAATTGGAATTTCATCAGAAGTTTTATCCTATGCATCTTGTTCATCGTGATCGCAATTATATATATAATTTTTGGCCTCGCGAAGGAGAAAGCATCGCTCAAGCTTGGGGGAGGCTTAAATCATTGTTATATTCATGCCCTAATCATGAGCTCTCAAGAGAAATGATTATTCAAAATTTTTATGCTCGACTTTCTGATAACAATCGCACCATGCTTGATACTTCTTGTACTGGCTCTTTTATGATGAAGACTATTGAATTCAAATGGGATTTATTGGAAAGAATTAAACGCAACTCTGAAGATTGGGACCTCAACAAAGGTAAGGAGTCAGGTATGGCACCTAGTTTTGATTGTGTTAAATCTTTTATGGATACCGATATTTTTCGTAAATTTAGCACTAAATATGGACTTGACTCTGATATAGTAGCTTATTTCTATGAATCTTTTGCTACTTATGTTGATCTCCCCAAGGAGAAGTGGTTTAAATATCATCCTCCCATAGAAGTAAAAGTAGCTGCACCTATTAAAGTTGAAGAAAAGATTGTCACTTATAATGATCCTATTGTTCCTACTTCTTATATTGAGAAACCACCTTTCCCTATTAGGATAAAGGATCATGCTAAAGCTTCAACTGTGGTTCGTAAAAGCAATATTAAAACTTATACACCTCATGAGCAAATTAAAGTTGAACCTGATATTGCTATTGTTAAAGATCTCTTGTCTGATAATATTGATGGGCATGTTATTCATTTCCTTGATGAAACTGCTAGAATTGCTAAACCTTGTGCTAAAGTTAAAAACAGACCTGTGGTAGGCATGCCTATTATTTTTGTTAAAATAGGAGATCATTGTTATCATGGCTTAAGTGATATGGGTGCTAGTGCTAGTGCAATACCTTATTCCTTATACAAAGAAATTATGCATGATATTGCACCCGCTGAGATAGAAGATATTGATGTCACAATTAAACTTGCCAATAGAGATACTATTTCACCAATGGGAATTGTTAGAGATGTTGAAGTCTTGTGTGGGAAAACTAAATATCCTGCTGATTTTCTTGTTCTTGGTTCCCCATAAGATAGCTTTTGTCCGATTATATTTGGTAGACCCTTCTTGAACACTGTTAATGCTACCATAGATTGAAAAAGGGATGTTGTTACTATCAGTTTAGATGATATGTCTCATGAATTTAATTTTTCTAAATTTAGTAGACAACACCTTGAAGAAGAATTGCCTAGTAAGGATGAAATTATTGGTCTTGCTTCTATTGCCGTACCTCCTAGTGATCTTTAGAACAATATTTGCTAGACCATGAAAATGATATGTTTATGAATGAAAGAAGGGAAATCGATGAAGTATTCTTTAAATAGGAACCTATTCTGAAACACAATTTGCCTGTTGAAATCCTAGGGGATCCACCTCCACCCAAGGGTGACCCCGTGTTTGAGCTTAAACCTTTACCTGATACTCTTAAATATGCTTATCTTGATGACAAAAAGATATATCCTGTTATTATTAGTGCTAACCTTTCAGACCATGAGGAAGAGAGATTATTGAAAACTCTGAAGAAGCACCGTGCTACTATTGGGTATACGATGATCTTAAGGGCATTAGTCCCACTCTATGTCAACATAAAATTAGTTTGGAAGAAGACGCTAAACCAGTTCATGATCATCAACACCGACTGAATCCTAAAATGAAAGAAGTGGTAAGAAAGGAAATACTAAAGCTCCTTGAGGCAGGTATAATCTATCCCGTTGCTGATAGTCAGTGGGTAAGTCCTGTCCATTGTGTCCCTAAGAAGGGAGGTATTACTGTCGTTCCTAATGATAAAGATGAATTGATTCCTCAAAGAATTATTACATGTTATAGGATGGTAATTGATTTCCGTAAATTAAATAAGGCCACTAAAAAGGATCATTACCCCTTACCTTTTATCGATCAAATGCTAGAAATATTATCCAAACATACATATTTTTGCTTTCTAGATGGTTATTCTGGTTTCTCTCAAATACCTGTGTCAGCCAAGGATCAATCAAAAACTACTTTTACATTCCCTTTTGGTACTTTTGCTTATAGACGTATGCCTTTTGGTTTATGTAATGCACCTGCTACCTTTCAAAGATGCATGATGGCTATATTCTCTGACTTTTGTGACAAGATTTGTGAGGTTTTCATGGACGATTTCTCCGTCTATGGATCTTATTTTGATGATTGCTTGAGCAATCTTGATCGAGTTTTGCAGAGATGTGAAGAAACTAATCTTGTCTTGAATTGGGAAAAGTGCCACTTTATGGTTAATGAAGGTATTGTCTTGGGGCACAAAGTTTCTGAAAGAGGTATTGAGGTTGATAAAGCCAAGGTTGATGCTATATATTGAGAAGATGCCATGCCCAAGGACATCAAAGGTATAAGAAGTTTCCTTGGTCATGCCGGATTTTATAGGAGGTTCATTAAGGACTTCTTAAAAATTTCTCGGCCTCTGACTAACCTATTACAAAAAGATATACCATTTGTTTTTGATGATGATTGTGCAGAAGCATTTGAAATTCTTAAGAAAGCATTGATCTCTGCACCTATTGTTCAGCCACCTGATTGGAATTTACCCTTTGAAATTGTGTGTGATGCTAGTGATTATGCTGTAGGTGCTGTTCTAGGACAAAGAGTTGATTAGAAATTAAATGTTATTCAATACGCTAGTAAAACCCTAGACAATGCTCAAAGAAATTATGCTACCACTGAAAAAGAATTCTTAGCAGTTGTATTTTCTTGTGATAAGTGCAGACCTTATATTGTTGATTCTAAAGTAACTATTCACACTGATCATGCTGCTATTAAATATCTCATGGAAAAGAAAGATGCTAAACCTAGACTTATTAGATGGGTTCTCTTGCTACAAGAATTTGACTTACATATTGTTGATAGAAAGGGAGCTGAGAACCCCATTGCAGACAACTTGTCTAGGTTAGAAAATGTGCTTGATGACCCACTACCTATTGATGATAGCTTTCCTGATGAGCAATTAAATGGCATAAATGCTTATCATACTGCTCCATGGTATGCTGATTATGCTAATTACATTGTTGCTAAGTTTATACCACCTAGTTTCACATACCAGCAAAAGAAAAAGTTCTTCTATGATTTGAGAAATTACTGTTGGGATGACCCACATCTTTATAAAGAAGGAGTAGATGGTGTTATTGGACGTTGTGTACCTGAGCATGAATAGGAACAGATCCTACGCAAGTGTCACTCCGAAGCTTATGGAGGACACCATGCTGGAGATAGTACTGCACATAAGGTATTGCAAGCTGGTTTTTATTGGCCTACTCTCTTCAACGATGCCCGTAAGTTTGTATTATCTTGTGATGAATGTCAAAGAATTGGTAATATTAGAAGATGTCAAGAAATGCCTATGAACTATTCACTCATAATTGAACCATTTGATGTTTGGGGCTTTGACTATATGGGACCCTTTCCTTCCTCTAATGGATATACACATATTTTAGTTGCTGTTGATTACGTTACTAAGTGGGTAGAAGCTATTCCAACTAGTAGTGCTGATCATAACACTTCTATTAAAATGCTTAAAGAAGTTATTTTTCCAAGATTTGAAGTCCCTAGATATTTAATGACTGATGGTGGTTCACATTTTATTCATGGTGCTTTCCGTAAAATGCTTTCTAAATATGATGTTAATCATAGAATTGCATCTCCTTATCACCCACAGTCTAGTGGTCAAGTAGAATTGAGTAATAGAGAGTTCAAATTAATTTTGCAAAAGACTGTTAATAGATCTAGAAAGAATTGGTCCAAGAAACTTGATGATGCATTATGGGCCTATAGAACTGCATATAAAAATCCTATGGGCATGTCTCCGTATAATATGGTTTATGGAAAAGCATGTCACTTACCTCTCGAACTAGAACACAAGGCATATTGGGCCATTAAAGAACTCAATTATGATTTTAAACTAGCCGGTGAAAAAGTTAAAAGATGGCATATTAGCTCACTTGATGAATGGAGAACCCAAGCCTATGAAAATGCCAAGTTGTTTAAAGAAAAAGTTAAAATATGGCATGACAAAAGAATACAAAAGCGTGAGTTTAATGTAGGTGATTATGTATTGCTATACAACTCTTGTTTAAGATTTTTTGCAGGAAAACTTCTCTCTAAATGGGAAGGTCCTTATGTTATCGAGGATGTCTATCGTTCCGGTGCCATAAAAATCAACAACTTCGAAGGCACAAATCCGAAGGTGGTGAGCGGTTAAAGAATCAAACATTATATCTCAGGTAATCCCATAAATGTTGAAACCAATGTTATTGAAACTGTAACCCCAGAGGAATACATAAGGGACACTTTCCGGAACGTTTCATACTCTGAAAAGGAATAGGTATGTGGTACGGTAAGTAAACCGACTCCAAAACAACTTTTAAGGCAATATTTCTCCGCTTTGGAATATTTAGAAAAATAGAAAAATAAGAAGCAGTCTGGGTGTCGGTGTCAAAACCGGCGGATCTTGGGTAGGGGGTCCCGAACTATGCGTCTAGGACGGATGGTAACAGGAGGCAAGGGACACGAAGTTTTACCCAGGTTCGGGCCCTCTTGATGGAGCTAAAACCCTACATCCTGCTTGATTAATATTGAAGATATGGGTGTTACAAGAGTAGATCTACCACGAGATCAGAGAGGCTAAACCCTAGAAGCTAGCCTACGGTATGATTGTATGTTGTGATTGTTGTCCTACGGACTAAAACCCTCCGGTTTATATAGACACCGAAGAGGGTTAGGGTTACACAAGGTCGGTTACAAAGGAGGAGATATCCATATATGTATTGCCTAGCTTGCCTTCCACGCCAAGTAGAGTCCCATCCGGACACGAGACGAAGTCTTCAATCTTGTATCTTCATAGTCTAACAGTCCGGCTAACGGATATAGTCCGGCTGTCCGGAGACCCCCTAATCCAGGACTCCCTCAGTAGCCCCTGAACCAGGCTTCAATGACGACAGGTCCGGCGCGCAATTGTCTTCGGCATTGCAAGGCGGGTTCCTTCTTCGAATACATTACAGAAGAAGTTGAATACAAGGATAGTGTCCGACCCTGCAAAATAAGTCCCACATTTCACCGTAGAGAGAATAATGTTTTTTTTGCAGATCTAATTTGCTGGCTTGTTTTGACAGCATGACGTCATGTCATGGTCCGGTGACTATTCGAACCGTTTCTTTTAATGAGCCCCGCACATAACGCAAGGCAGTTTTTCGACACATCTTGTCAAGGTAGAGATCGTGTCCCCTTATTACGGGATTCTCATCAATACGTGCGTGGGTAACCCAACCACGCCATCAATTGCGGCGCTTGGGGGATAAGCGAGTTTTACTAGGAAAGTGGGGACGTTTAATTTTGTCCGCCCATATAAAGGGATAAGGATTCACCTTTCTATCCACGCCTTCTTCCTCCTCTGCTCATCCGCTGCCGCATACTCGAGCTCTAGCGCCCAAGTCCTCACTTCCATCTCTACCCTCTCCAACCATGTCCGGAGCGGGAGGCAAGTGGATGGTCTCCTCCGTCATGGAGGGAGATGTCAAGAAACTGAGGAGAGGCGGATACCTACACGACGATATCACGCACCAGCTCCCAGATGAGGGACAACTCATCCCCACCCCCGAGCCCCATGAGAGGGTGGTATTCCTCACCCATTTCCTCCGCGGACTGGGATTCCCTCTCCATCCCTTCGTCCGGGGGATCATGTTTTATTACGGCCTGGATTTCCACGATCTGGCCTCAAACTTCATCCTCAACATCTGGGCGTTCATCGTCGTGTGCGAGGCCTTCCTCCGCATCAAGCCCCACTTCGGCTTATGGCTGAAGACTTTCAATGTCAAGCCGAAGGTAGTGAGCGGCCGTCAGGCGGAGTGCGGAGGCGCCATGGTGGGCAAGATGCCCAACATCACATGGCTTGAGGGCACCTTCATGGACACCATAAAGGGGTGGCAATCGGGGTGGTTATATATCACCGAGCCGCGCGACCCCGCATGGGTAGCGGCCCCCGAGTTTGGATCTGGCATCCCCATGTGGCTCACCTCCTGGAAAGAGAAGGGCCTGTCCTGGGGTAATTCAAAAGAGCTGACCGGACTCCAGTCATGTATTCAGAACATGGTGGATAAGAAGCTCAAGCTTGTCAACATAGTCCAGGTTATGCTCGTTCGCCGGATACTCCCGTGCCAACAACGGGAGTTTACCTTGTGGGAGTTCAATCTGGCGCAACACCAAACTTTGAACAGGCTCTTTGACACGACTCATGAAGATGCTTGGAGGGTGATGTTCAAGGGCGCCGCGGTCCCTCCCCACATTACTGAGGATCGCGGATTCAGCGCGAAGCGCCATGCCAGTGCGGTAAGTTGTTTTACCTTTCACAGGATACTTATTTTCTATATAGATTGATTCTATGCGGGATCTAAACTCCCGTGCCGTTAACAGGACTGGTAGAAGGTGGCCGGACAAATCGACTGTCCGGCTCCCTTGCCCGAAGGCCCTGCAGACGCCCTTCTGGCGAAGATGTTGACTCCGGCCCCTTATAAGGTGCCGGAGAAGACCCAGAAGGCCAAGGGAGCTCGAAAGAGTTCCCGACGCCAGGTGTCGTCGGACTCACCGTCCGACGAGTCTGCGGCGCACTCTTCCCCTGAAGACGAGGAAGAGGAAGAAGAGGCTCCCCACCGACTGGGGGAGACAAGAAAAGGAAGGCCGCCCCAACTGGGGAGGCCGGAGGGTCCAAGAAGGGAAGGACGCTCCTTCCGGACAGCTCCATCGCCGCCGACGAAAGTGAAGACGAGTGGTTGCCCAGAACCAAGCCCCAGGTGAGATTGTAAGTATTCGGATACCAAAGTAACCCATAGGATTCCTTTGTCGCATTGCTTTCCCTAATGCCGAACTCAATTGTGCAGGCCGCCCCGAGCCAATATCGAGGTATCCTCGGACGGCTCCCTGGGCGCGTCGGACATGGATAGCGATCCAGTCCCGACCGCCACCTCCCCTCATCCAGCCGACGACACCGAGGTGCTGTCTCAAGAGGCACCAGATAAGGGGGGACAGTCCCGGAGGCGCCTCAAGGCGACCTTCCGGACTCCGGGAGCCGATGGGATGGGGTCCCCGAGAGCTCTGAGTTCGGCTCTCAGCCGAACACCGCGTCGGATCCTCCAATGGCTCCGAGCTCGGGTAGGCGGTCCCCTTCTAAGGGAGGTGAGATGCCTGTGCTGGTGACCTCTGTCCATCCAGAGGCGCCGGACACTATGTTGGCAGCGCTCCGTAGCGCTTCCATCGAGGAGGAGCACCGCACTATCATGAGTGCGGCAATCCAGAAGGTTCAGTCCGCCAAGAGAGGATTGACTGAAGCCTGTACTAGCCTTCTAACAGGCTTCGAGGTAAGTGTTTTAAAATGTAGTAGAAATATTACCACATAGACAGTAACCCCTGATGCTTTGTTCGGTGTTCACAAAGAAAATCCGAACAGAGGATCAAATAATATCGCAGGAGTCTAATATAAGTTTATCAATATGCATATGCAGGCTTCGCTGCTGGCGTCCACCGCACTGACTGCGGAGGTCGCCGTATTGAAGGAGGCCCTCGAGGGGTCCCCGAAAGAGCTCGGCCTTGCTAGGAGGCAGCTCGAGGAGAACAAGGGTAAGTAATACCTCGTCTGTAGATGAGAAAAAGGACGCGATTGCTAAATGACAGGATCATTGTATGTTCGCCAGGGGCCACGACCGAGGTGGCGACCCTGAAGCAAGCACTATCCCAGGCCGAAGAAAAGGCGACCCAGGAGCGCACCGAGCGAGAGAGGCACGAGGCTCGGGTGGGCGAGGTGCAGCAAGAGCTCCAGGCTCTCGTGACCAAGCACGAGGTGTTGGAGCTTGACCTGAAGACGAGAGAGTCTGAGCTTGCCGCGGCCCGTGAGAGCGTGAAGAGTGCCAATGCCGAGGCCCAGAAGGCCCTTCAGGAGATCGACGCGATGAAGAAGATAGCGGCGGGTAAGGCTTTCTATATGCAAAGAAATCATGTAAAGGTGAATTACCGATTACTTACCCGAATCCGGAGCTCTTCAGGAGCATTTGCAGATTTGCCCCGCAGTGTGTCTGATGCCGCACTGTTCTACCAGGCCGAGGAAGGAAGCTCGACGGAGAAGCTGTTCTGGTCTCAGTATGCTGAGGTCGAACATCCGGTGCCAATGAGCGACCAGCTGAAGCAGATGGCCGAGCTACATAAGGTGGCCGATCAGGCCATGAAGGGCTTCATAGTCCGGTTGTGGCCTGCCGACGCCCTTCCGAACAGCTTCTTCGGCCTGGTGAGGCGGCTTGTGGATGCCTGCCCACGGTTGGAGGTCGTCAAGCGATCCGTCTGCATTGAAGGTGCACGCCGGGCCTTTGCCCGTGTAAAAACGCAGTGGGTCAAGCTAGACGCCGTGAAGCTGATCAAGGCGGGGCCGCCGGAGGGTAAGGAGCACCGCCACCCCGAGATGTACTACGAGGGTGTTCTGCCGGGCGCCCGTCTTATCGCGGATGAGTGTTCGCAAAATGTAATATTTGAATGAGACTTGCTCGTTTTGTCCTGTATGTATGAAGACTTGTATCATATTCGCTATGCAACGCTTGTGTGAATTTAAAATATTACCTTCTGTTTGGCTGTTTATCCAATCTGAGAGATGGCTAGTCCTCGGCTTCTGCCCCCGTGCCGCTAGTGCTAGGGTGTTCGGGATAAACCTGAGCACTCTTGTTCCCATATTTGGGTCCTTCGAGGGAGGTGCTCAGCACAACGAACAAGGCAACCAGACTTAGCCATAGAATTCTATAATTTCAAAATTTCGGTGAAGCCTCTGGTGTTCGGAAGGCCGAATTCGGGGCGCGATACACGCCTGTAAGGCGGACGGAGCCGGCCCCTCGCCCTAAGCGGCATAAGTCTTTAGGGACTCGAAAAACCTCGCCGAACAGCGACCAGTCTCTCGCCTTATCATGACAGTCAGTTTTAGCTTTCTCTACTAAGGTGCTCGGCCCGACAGAACCGGGGCACAATCGTAGTAGTTCTCCTAGCGCTACCTTAGCCGATGGAGCGGAACGTAAGGTACCAAAACATAGGAGCCGGGCAAACCCAATATTTGACCAAAGACATGATTCAGAGCTGATGCATATAATGCTATAAGTTCGGGGTGCCGCACTTGTGAAAGTGTTCAGACTTTTCACAGCATATTGTGGGTACGTAAGCCCCTGGTGCATTGGCCGTACCAGTGTGTACGGTTGCTAGGCGTCATTAATGAACACATAGATATGTATACATATAACGAAAATGCGATAATAGTCATAATGTCATGCATTGTATATTAAAAAGTTGCATTAAAGCAGAGTGATACAGATAGTGTAATGAGAAAAAGAGTAGGACTATGTCCCTTCCAAGGGCGAGCTGAGAAATTATATGAAATCTGTAATCCACCTGGGAATTCCGTAGTCGTCGGCCTCCTTGGTTGCTGTATCATGTGTTCGGCAATAGAGCTGCCGGACAGTGTTTCCAGAGATTGAAGTCCTGAAAGAAAAAGAAAATAACCAAACGGGAAGCCCCTGGTGCGGTTTAGGCCGCGTTTTGGGGCGTGCCGTAGTTGTGCCTCCCCCTCCCCATCTGTGCCCATGGTATTTTTAATGAGTAATTATGTACGCGCGGTACAAACAACGTCGTTGGGATGGGATTGGGGTGGCCATCGTATTGCTACGTGAGCTCAGATCGCGCCAGGCGGTCTATTTGCCGATTGCCCTGAGCGCGCTTGAAGGTGTCCGGGCTTTGAAACACCGAACTGGTAGATTGCCTTGAGAGGCTGCTTTGCGCTTCTGCTGTGAGGGCCGCTGTGTGCTCCTCTGTTCGGAGAGAGCGCTCTTTGTTTCCATTGACTGTAATAACTCCACGAGGTCCTGGCATCTTGAGCTTGAGGTTTGCATAATGTGGTACCGCATTGAATCTAGCGAATGCGGTTCATCCGAGCAGCGCGTGATAACCACTGCGGAACGGGACTATATCGAACATTAACTCTTCGCTTCGGAAGTTATTCGGGGATCCGAAGACCACTTCCAGTGTAATTGAACCTATGTAGCGGGCCTCTACGCCTGGAATGACGTCTTTAAAGGTCGTCTTTGTGGGTTTGATCCTTGAGGGGTCTATACCCATTTTGCACACTGTGTCCTGATAAAGCAGGTTTAGGCTATTGCCGCTGTCCATGAGGACTCGAGTGAGGTGAAATCCTTCGATGATTGGGTCTAGGACTAGTGCAGCGAATCCACCGTGACGGATACTGGTGGGGTGGTCCCTGCGATCGAAGGTGATCGGACAAGAGGACCAAGGGTTGAACTTTGGGGCGACTGCTCCAACGCATATACGTCCCTGAGTGCATGCTTCCGCTCCCTCTTGGGGATGTGGATTGCGTATATCATGTTCATCGTCCGCACTTGCAGGGGAAACCTCTTCTGTCCTCCAGTGTGCGGCTGCCGGGGTTCTTCCTCGTCATCGCTATGCGGCCCCTTGTCCTTGTTTTCGGCAATTAACTTGCCGGCCTGCTTGAACACCCAACAATCCCTGTTGGTGTGATTGGCTGGCTTGTCCAGGGTGCCGTGTATTTGACACGAGCGATCGAGTATACGGTCCAAACTGGACGGACCCGGCGTACTTTGTTTGAATGGCTTTTTCCGCTGACCGGGTTTAGAGCCTTTGAATCCGGCATTGACTGCCGTATCCTGAGTACTTTCGCCATTAATGCGGCGCTTATGCTTGTTGCGACGTGACCTGCCGTTGCCGTCCTTGGTATCTGAGGTACCATGGTTCTTTGATATGTTGTTACTGCGAGCCAACCAGCTGTCTTCTCCCGCACAAAAGTGGGTCATGAGCGTCGTGAGGGCTGCCATAGATTTCGGCTTTTCCTGACCAAGGTGCCGGGCTAGCCATTCGTCTCGGATGTTGTGCTTGAAAGCCGCTAAGGCCTCCGCATCCGGACAGTCGACGATTTGGTTTTTCTTTGTAAGGAACCGAGTCCAAAATTTCCTGGCCGACTCTTCTGACTGCTGAATTATGTGGCTCAAGTCATCGGCGTCTGGTGGTTGCACATAAGTGCCCTGAAAGTTGTCGAGGAATGCGGCTTCCAGATCTTCCCAACAGCTAATGGAGTCCGCTGGCAAGCTATTAAGCCAATGCCGTGCTGGTCCTTTGAGTTTTAGTGGGAGGTACTTGATGGCATGTAAGTCATCACCGCGGGCCATGTGGATGTGGAGGAGGAAGTCCTCAATCCATACCGCGGGATCTGTTGTGCCGTCGTATGATTCAATGTTTACAGGTTTGAAACATTCTAGGAATTGATGTTCCATTACTTCGTCTGTGAAGCGTAAGGGGTGTGTGGCGCCTCTATATTGGCCTATATCGCGACGCAGCTCGTATGGGTCCTGCCCGCTGTGTTCGGCCCGGGCGGATTTGCTTTTACTGTATCCGGTGTGACGTTTACCGTCTCGTAGAGTGGTGCGCCCTCGTGATCCTTAGATCGATCTTGAATGTTTTGCTTTGTCCTCCAATACGTATCACAGGTCTGGTGTATCTCCCCATGCCTTTTTATTTGGATGGTGTTGGGGTGGAGGCTGAGCTTTTGGCAGGAATGCCTCTCTATCACGGCCACGAGGTGGCCGATCAGCCGTATCATACGCTTGTTCCTCCAATCGGGGTAGTAACCTACACCTTGGGTAACTCTTGGAGGGACGCTCGAGTTTATATTCCTCGGCTGCGAGGACTTCAGTCCATTTGTCAGCTAGCAGATCTTGATCAGCTTGAAGCTGCTGCTGCTTTTCTTCAGGCTATTTGCCGTGGCCATAAGCCTGCACTTGAAGCGCTCTTGTTCGACGGGATCCTTTGGTACGAAGAATTCATCGTCGCCGAGGCTTGTCTCGTCTTCGGAGGGGGGCATGTAATTGTCATCCTCCTCCTCTCCGCCAGCCGCTCTCTCAGGAGAGCTGGCTCCTTCATCCTCCTGATCTAACTCTTGCTGGAGGGGATTTTTGTTGTCTTCGGCGCTATCCAGAGTGTTATTATCCCCTGTGCCGGTATCACCACTTTTGCTTTGGCGGGACTTAGAGTGGCACCGCTGACGTTGGCGCTTGGGTTGCTTCTTGGAGGGGTCATCCTCCGCTATCTCGTCGCCGTTGCCTTCATTGGGTGTATCCACCATGTATATGTCATACGACGAGGTGGCCTTCCAGTGCCCTATAGGTGCTGGCTCATGTTCGTCTCCTACATCGTCGTCCATACCGTCGATGTCTTTGGAGTCGAAGTCGAGCATGTCGGTTAAATCATCGACAGTGGCTACAAAGTGGGTGGTGGGTGGGCGTCGAATTTCTTCATCGTCCGTATCCCAGTCCTGTTGGCCATGATCCGGCCAGGGCTCTCCTGACAAAGAGAGAGACCTTAGTGAATTCAGGATGTCGCCGAAGGGCGAGTGCTGAAAGATATCCGCAGCAGTGAATTCCATGATCGGCGCCCAGTCGGAT
Organism: Triticum aestivum; assembly: GCF_018294505.1. NCBI lineage: Eukaryota > Viridiplantae > Streptophyta > Magnoliopsida > Poales > Poaceae > Triticum > Triticum aestivum. The sequence continues at coordinate 612,068,531 of NC_057803.1, read as the reverse complement.
TCAATTGGCAGGGGCGCAGATGGTTCGGGGTCCGGAGGAGAGTCCGGCACCTTGGAGTCACGGGCTGCGCAGAGGATTATGCTGGTGTTCAGCTCGATCGCCGTTGAGACTGCATCTCCTGAGGTGGTGTCTAGCCACCCGTCCTCGATTGGCGCAGTTGGCTCCGAACTAAGGGTCGGAGCTGATGCAGGCGCGACTTCTGGGTTACTGTTCGGCGGTAAAGCTAGGTCATATCCATCGCGACAATGGGGCGCGTCCGGCTGTGGCTCGAATCCGTCGAAGATCAAGTCCCCACGGATGTTGGCCGTGTAATTCAAACTTCCAAATCTGACCTGATGGCCAGGGGCGTAGCTTTCAATCTACTCCAGATGGCCAAGCGAATTAGCCCGCAATGCAATGCCGTCGAATACGAAGATCTGTCCGGGGAGAAAAGTCTCACCCTGGACCGCATCACTATCGATGATAGTAGGAGCCATCAAGACTAATAGCGACGACACAGAGGAACTCTCAATGAAAGCACCAATGTCGGTGTCAAAACCGACGGATCTCGGGTAGGGGGTCCCGAACTGTGCGTCTAGGCCGGATGGTAACAGGAGGCAAGGGACACGAAGTTTTACCCAGGTTCGGGCCCTCTTGATGGAGGTAAAACCCTATGTCCTTGTGACACTCCAAAATTTTTACTTTGGTTTTCAGCAAAAACTTTGTGGTTTTTGAAAAGAGGCCATTTAAAATTTTCCAGAAAACCTTCCTCTTAAGAAACTTTCTTTTCTTTGGCAAGGTTTTTATTCTGGCTTCAAACTTTGGTGCTTGACCTTTTGAAACTTCTTCTCTGTTGGTTCTCTCTCTAAATTATTTTTGGGAGTTTAATCTTTTTCTTTAAAAAAAAGAAACTCCATGAAATTTGGGATCTTCATATCTTGGAACCACCATGACTTGGCATTCTTGCCCATGTGGTAAAACCCCTCCAAAACCTCCCCTACAACTTGTGATCAACCTAAATTCTCTGTCCCAACTAATCCAAACTGGTTTTGGATTTTTATTCCAATTATTTTTCCCTCAATTCAATTCTGAAAATTATTTGGAGCCTGAGAGATTTTCAAAGCAAGTGCCCTATTGCATTTGAGTTTTGACCTCAAACCAATTCTCCTGGATTGTCCTTTGAACCCACAACCCAGAACCATCTTGATCCACTCCTCCTCTTTTCAAATTTTTCAAAATTCAGTCTCTGCAAGTTTGGACCAGATTTTCCAAATTTGGTGAAATTCATATCTACACTCCTCCAAAAATTCCACCAAAATTCAGGCAGCCTATTTGAGCAAGGAGAAGCCACTCCACCAAAAATCAGCTCAAGGAAAAATCACCAGAGGCCAATTTCATTCGGTCGAACACCTTGTGGGCACTGTTACTATTCAATGTTCAGAAATTCAGTTTCAGTGTCATCTTCAGTTTCGACAGTTTCAGTCACGCGGCCACAGTGCATTTGGCACGTTGCTCGCGGCCTCGTTTGCTTGTCCAAAGCTTCACACGCGCACTTGGCGCGACCCTGGCGTCGGTGGCGCCCTGGCCCGCCTGCGCCAGCGTGTCTTGCGGCGGCCGGCTCCCCGTAACGGCCGACAGGGAGGAGAACGGCGGCGCAACGCCGTTCGGCACCGCCCAAATCTTCTGTGGCTCCGCGTGGCCTTCTCCATGCCAGCGCACGCATGCGGCACCGTCGCCGTGGCGCAGCACGCACGGAGAGCGCTCTCTACCACCGACGGGCCCGCGCCACCCCGTTCCGTCGAGCTCGACCCAAACGCCCAAACCCCGGCCAGCTTAGCACAAAAATGGACCCGTTGGACCTCCGTGATGATGCTCGACCCCCTAACCACCCCGACCGAGCACTGCGCCACCGTAATCGCTCGCCGGAAATCTCCATTCACGGCAACCGCCTCGGACCGCCTATATAAAGGGGTCCTGAGCTCACTCTCGTGCACGCAGCACCCCCACTACTCACCAACACCCCGCCAGGCCACTGGGAGGACCTCGAGGAGGTCTCCTTCCCCGGCTCCGGCCACCTCGCCCCGCCTCGGCCTCCAGCTCGATTCACTTCGGTGAGGCCACCTCCGGCGCCCAAACCTCGTCCGTAGCCCTCTCTTGCACCCAGTAGTCTAACCCCCACCTCAATTTAATCTTTGCAGCCCTCTCCGACGAGCTCCATCCACGCCCGAACCACCGTCCGCCGGAGTTGAGACCGCCGTCGACGTGCTGCTCACCGGCGACCAACACCACCACCCACCGTTGCGGAAGGACACGGTGAGCACATTGGTAACCTCTGATCCCCATGCCTCGCCATGGATCGCCGCCGGCGACCACAGCAGCTCTCGGGCGCCGACGAGCCTCGTCCCTCCCATTTGAAAATTTAAACATGACAAGTGGGACCCGCTGTCAGCCTCTCTGTCCTTTCTAAACGAAGCGTTATCTGAAAACGCCTTCTGCCAAATACGTTTTCTCTTCGGGCTGGCGTAATCGCTACCGAAGCGTTTTCTGCTTTTATAAACTAGCCCCTGGAAATCTTCTGTTTCACTACAGATAAGTCCCTGGACAAAAATCCTTATAACTTTTAATCAGAAAAGTATTTTTGATTAATTCTTTTTCTGTTCTCTTTAAAATTTTGTCTAGTTTTTTATCAGATTTATTTGAAAAATATTTGGTTTACCTTCTGTGCTCTCCTTGGTATTTACGTTAGCGCGTATATCTTCTTCTTTAAACGTAGATACCGAAGGAGGTGACGGAGCCGCGAACTTCACCGAGCTAGGCTCCGACTACTCTGAACCAGGCAAGCATGTTTGAACTTTTGATATGATGAGTGTCTTGGCATGTTTTGCATTTAGTTAGTTTCATGGCATGCCGGTGAGTATACCGATGAACGTTATTTTTTGTGATAATGAGGTAAGTGAGTTCGATGATCCATACGTGGATGAATGTGAATATTAATGGCCATGTGTTGGCATGAGGATGGGTACGACGGCAGTGTTGTAGCACGCCAGTCTTACGCCAGACAATGTGACTTCAGTGTCAAACCATATCGGTCCAGTACCTATCATTTCCTTCCTTGTACTACCACATGTTTTCCGCAAGGAATATGGTTTAGTAAGTTCCAAACCGTTTTCATGGTACACACCAAAGAGGAGAGGCCGTGATGATGGTTCCATGGCCCTGGATTAAAGCCAGTCATCCGGTCAGGGGGCATGGGTGTTTCCGGCTGGGACCGAGAGGGGGGCACCCCTTAGAGCGCGCGTATATAAATTTGATCCCATGCTATTCAAGATTGTGATCTCCCCGTCTCAAAAGTTTTTCTTGGACGATGACTAGGGTGATTCCTAGCATCGAGAGGTAGGATGGGTGTGTACCGGTTAGCTATGTTTTCTTCTAAAATACCGTAAACGGAACTAGTCCTTCGTGACTACGGAAATCCGTTGACTGTGGGAAAAATTTTGTACAAACTCTGCAGAGTCATATATTCCTCCAAATCATCTCTTCCATGTCAAGTTTCGTTCCTTCTTATCCTAATCAATTGTCAGCTTTGATGACAGAGACTCCGGTGAATCGCATGAGTGCTAAGTCCGGTTAAATGATCACTCATGTGGATGGACTAACCCGTTTGTTTCATGAATTGAATGTTTATTATGAGTATTATTTATTTGTGAATAAAAGCCCTTTATGTGATGTCGCTCAGACGTCCGACTGTGGCATTTCTTTTTTTAAAGCCCTTTCTGTGATGTCGCTCAGACGTCCGACTGTGGCATTTCTTTTTAAAGCCCTTTATGTGATGTCGCTCAGACGTCCGACTGTGGCATTTCTTTTTTTTAAAGCCCTTTCTGCGATGTCGCTCAGACGTCCGACTGTGGCATTTCTTTTAAAGCCCTTTATGTGGTGTCGCTAAGATGCCCGACTGTGGCATCATTTTCCTTATTTTTATTTGTTCACCTTTCGAGGCGTCGCTTCAGACACCCGATCGGCCCTTATTTATGTTCTGTGGAATTTCAGGCGGACTACCGCCGTTTTCCCTTTTTACTTACTCGTTATGCCAGTTTTATTTATTGTGCATTAAGGAATTAATCATGTTGCATCCATGCATGCATTTGTTATATCTTACGTCCGAACTGTCTTGCGAGTACTTTCAAAGTACTCACTGGCTTGTTGATTTGGCCAGATGCTGACGAAGGCGATCTCATGGATGAAGAGTTCGATAGCGAGCCCGACACTTAGAGGAGTCCCAGTCAGTCTTCTGCGACCCTGGATTTGGCCACTGTTTTATATCCGCTTCCGCTACCAAATAAATTCATCGAGCCTCTCCTCGACGCTCGATGAGATGACAGACGTAGAGTCTTGTATTTCTCTCCCCGCTGTGTTTTTCCACCACCAGCCTATCCTTGAGTCAGTAGTATGTCTCCACACCACCGTGTTCTGTCCGCCATTATGTATGATTATTGGCGTGCTTGTAATAATTTGGTTGAGCAACCGTAGTTCGACCCTGTAATATATTTTATGCTACTGGCTTATTGTATCAAGAATTTGTCTGCCAGTGTGGAGGATTTCTCTCATACTGGACTTAAAAGATTGGCTTTTCAATAAATATTTTTATTGGAAAACCGGTCGTGACAAGCTTGGTACCAGAGCCAGGCTGACTGTAGGAAGCCACTAGGTGCGATCGCTAATTGGTTATTAGCCTGATAGAGCTAATTTATATTTTTACAATGGTAGTCATTTTCTGTCAGTCAGCATAAATTTATGATCTGACCCTGCAGAATTTTGCCTACTTTTGTAGATGTCCGACGTCAGCTGCGAGTCTCAGACCTTCGCCAACGTACCCGATGGGTTCGTCAAGCTTCTTTCTTCCATCGTTCAGGTCGCGATGGGGCCATCCGTGCGCCCAGTCTTCACACTCTACCAACACCGAGTCAATGACAGTCTGACCATGCACCAGGCCGCGGTGCAGTTCAGGGGAGGGCATGGTGAGTTACGCCGCTTCCAGTTCGTGGGAAGAGCCATGCCTACGGAGAGGCATGCCATGCAGATGGCAGCCCGCGAGGCGATAGCTCGTCTCAGGGATGTCCTTCCCGTGATGAAGACTCGTCGTTACCGTTATCTTCCGTGCCATGTGCCTTACACCTGTCACTATGCATATTCCTGCCCCAGAGGAGAACGAGACAAGGCTTTTGAGATGCTCATTGAGTATCTCCGGGCCCTGGAGGCAGCCTTCGACAACCTGGTGGACGACTTCGTAGCTACCCGCATGGACTCAGTCCATGGCTGTGCTGCCAACAGGAGGGAGCTCCTACCCATCGCTCCGCCACCGACTTTTGTCTCGTCATCAGCATCTTTTACGCCTACTCGTCGCCTGCCTTCTACCGAAGAATTTAACCAAGTCATTGCACCCACTCCAGCGCGTACTACACCAATCTTCGCGCCCACTCCTGTACGTGTTGCTCCGCCCCTGGCGACCGCTCCGCCCGCTCTGCGCAACACTACACGTATGGAGCCCATTAGCGAGGAGGAGGTCGAGTCCCCAACCTCGCTACGCCTCGCCCTCGGCAGGGCAAGGGAGGTCGTCAACATTTCTGCCTGAGTACGCTTAGCTGCCGTGTGTTGTACCGCTTTGTAAGATATGTGCATAGGCTGGGAGAAGTAGCCTGTTTTCGCATCATGTAGGATCGGGAGAAGTGCACTAGCCTTAATAACATGTCAGGATTAGGTACGCATATCCTGAGTGATGTACTGTATAATTACCGCCCGCGTGTAAGATGTGTAATGAGCAGTCCTTCTCCGTGCGCAAGTCGTTTTATTTTTCTTAAGTAAGCTGAGTTATTTAATTCTATTTCCCAGCTTTATGCATTTTATGGATTTGTTTTTGCGACTCTTCCCGCTTTTCTTATGGGTTTTACAAAATATATCCCCAGAGTGAAAAATGTCTCGTCCTTGGACTCGCTCCATGCCAATTCCATCAGAGGAAAATTATGATGCACAACCCAGCAACGAGTTCACTCAGGGACAGTCAAGCCAACCGGGAAATGAATCGGCACTTTCACAAATGTGCCGCCTTTATGAACAGAGTCAGCAACAACATCGTGAAATAATGAACCAAGTCATCAACATGGGAAATCACCATGGACAGTATCAGCAACATTCCAAGTTATCTGAGCTACAGAAGACACGTCCTCAAACATTTTCTCACACTGACAAGCCTCTTGAAGCCGAGGACTGGCTTCGAGATATGGAGAGGAAATTAATTATTGCAAAGTGTTCAGATCTCGAGAAAGTACTATATGCTCCACACTATCTCACAGGAGCAGCTGCATCGTGGTGGGAGAATTTTCTGCACATGCATCCCAACGAAAATGACATAACCTGGGATGATTTCAAGGAAGGTTTCCGTGGTGCACATATTCCTAAGAGTATTATGAAAATCAAGAAGAGAGAATTTGATGACCTCAAACAAAGGAACATGACAGTGTCAGATTACAACAGTCAATTTACCCTATTATCCCGCTACGCCAATGAGGAGCGTATGACTGAAATCAAGAAGATGGAGAAATTCCTTGACGGTCTGGCGCCCGCACTTAAATGCCAACTGCTCGTGCACACTTTTCCTGATTTTAAAACGCTGGTGGACAAGGCCATTACTCTGGAAAATGAGAGACGCAGTCTGGAAGATATCCGCAAGCGAAAAAGGGACCAGACTAACCACACTCGCAATCACCGAAGCAAGATGGATTTTAAAAAGGGTGGGACACCCAAATTCTCATCCAATGCCTCACGCCCAATCAAGAATTTTCATGCAAGGGACAAGGAATTCACCTATCGCCCCGGCGTTACTTGTTACGCTTGTGGAGAAGAAGGGCACTATGCCAAACAGTGCCCCAAGCCAAGGAATTCAACCCCAAAGCCGAACAACGACAGCAATAATTCAGCGCCCAAACGAAACAATTTCAATCCCAACAATAACCACAGGAAGGGTCATCTGAACCACGTAACCAAAGAGGAGGCACCAAATGCTTCGGATATCGTACTCGGTACATTTCCTGTCAACACAATACCTGCAATGGCTTTGTTTGATTCTGGAGCTTCTCACTCTTTCATCTCGAAAAGTTTTGCTTTGCAAAATAATTTTTCGATGCTTCCTTTGGAGAAATCCATAATAATCAAGTCCCCCGGGATTCAGCAAGTTTCTTAGAATTACTGTCAGAATGTGGTCATTGAGTTTGAAGGATTGGAGTTTTACACAAATCTTATTGTATTGGAAAATAAAGGACTGGATGTCATCCTAGGGATGGATTGGCTAACCACCAATAAAGGTTTTATAGACTGTTTCAACAGGACCGTGATTCTCACACACCACCAAGGGAAGACAATAAGAGTATCAGCCAAGGAAGGAAAAAGACCCCGGCAACCGAGATTAAATAAGGTGGACGTTTCTGAGCTAAACAAGGTTCCAGTAGTGTGTGAATTTCCAGATGTATTCCCTGAAGAGCTGCCAGGCATGCCACCAGATCGAGAAATAGAATTCCGCATTGAGCTAGCACCAGGAACCACCCCCATATACAAGAAACCATACAGAATGGCACCATCCGAGTTGATCGAATTGAAGAAGCAGATAAAGGAATTACTGGATAAAGGGTACATTCGGGCCAGCTCCTCACCTTGGGGATCGCCAATTTTATTTGCCAAGAAGAAGGATGGAACGCTGAGATTGTGTATCGACTATCGAGCACTTAACATGGTCACAGTCAAAAACAAATACCCGATGCCAAGGATAAACGATTTGTTTGATCAACTTGCTCAGGCCAAGGTATTCTCAAAGATTGACTTAAGGTCAGGATACCATCAATTGAAGGTACGAACGGAAGATATCCCCAAAACAGCCTTCACCTCCAGATATGGACTGTACGAGTTCACAGTGATGCCATTTGGATTAACTAACGCCCCGGCATATTTTGTTCACCTCATGAACAAAGTATTTATGAAGTTTATGGACAAATTCGTCGTAGTATTCATCGACGATATTCTGGTATACTCCAAAACACCAGAAGAGCACGCAGAACATCTCAGGATTGTACTAGGAGAGCTAAGGAAACACCAATTGTATGCCAAGTTCAGCAAGTGCGAATTTTGGCTAAGACAAGTAGGTTTTCTAGGCCACGTGCTGACTCAAGACGGTATAGCAGTGGACCCAGAGAAAGTCAAGGCCGTACTCGACTGGAAGTCACCAGCCAGCGTAACAGACATACGAAGTTTCTTGGGAATGGCAGGGTATTACCGCAGATTTATTGAAGGATTTTCCACCATATCCAAGCCTATGACACAGTTACTCAAGAAAGATAAGAAGTTTGAATGGACAGAAGCCTGCGAGAAAAGCTTCCAAGAGCTAAAGCGGAAGTTAACAACAGCACCAGTATTAATTGTACCCGATATACACAAAAATTTTGAAGTATTTTGTGACGCATCCAGAAAGGGTATCGGATGCGTGTTGATGCAAGAAGGCAAGGTTGTCGCCTACGCTTCAAGGCAACTTCGCAAACACGAGGAAAATTATCCCACTCATGATTTAGAAATGGCAGCAGTTATTCATGCACTCAAGGAATGGAGGCATTTTCTACTTGGGAATCGATGTGAGATATATACGGATCACAAAAGCCTCAAATACATTTTTACGCAGCCAGAACTAAATTTACGGCAACGCCGCTGGTTAGAATTGGTAAAGGATTATGATGTTGGTATCCATTACCATCCAGGGAAAGCAAACGTAGTGGCCGATGCCCTGAGTCGGAACCCCAGCTCCGACGGGGACTATCTGCACAACTTGAGGCCCGAATTCCATCAAGAATTTGTCAAGCTCAATTTGATAATGGTAGCAGAAGGCACCATATCAAACTTGGAAATACAACCACACCTTGTGGGGAAAATTAAAGAGGCTCAGTCCGGTCACCCCAGCATTGAAGGAATTAAAAGGAAGTTGAGTATGGGCAAGGCCTCGGAATTCGTCATAGACAATGAAGGAATATTATGGTACGGAGAAAGGCTATGCGTGCCAAACATAGAAGACCTTAAACAACAAGTTTTAACTGAAGCACACACCACTCCATATTGGATCCACCTTGGAGGAACCAAAATGTATAAGGATATTCAGGAAAGATTTTGGTGGCACGGTATGAAGAGGGACATAGCCGCTTTCATTGCATGCTGCGACTCGTGTCAACGCATAAAAGCTGAACATCAGAGACCAGCCGGACTACTGCAACCTAACAAAATACCTGAGTGGAAATGGGATGAAATAGGGATGGATTTTATTGTCGGATTACCTCGGTCACGACACGGGAATGATGCCATATGGGTCATCACTGACAGGTTGACCAAAGTAGCACACTTTATTCCAGTAAAGACAACCTACACCACTCAGAGGCTTGCCAGGATTTATCTTTCCCGCATAGTCTGTCTGCACGGTGTCCCGAAGACTATAATTTCCGACAGAGGCACTCAGTTCGTCTCAAGATTTTGGGAGCAATTACAACAGGCTCTGGGAACCCAACTAGCCTTCAGTACCGCATACCATCCTCAGACTGATGGACAAACAGAACGCGTAAACCAAGTTTTAGAAGACATGCTGAGAGCATGTGTCCTCACCTATGGAACCAGTTGGGAGGACAGCCTGCCATATGCCGAGTTCGCATACAACAACAGTTACTAGGCCAGCCTGCAAATGGCTCCTTTCAAAGCCCTATACGGAAGGAGATGTCGTACCCCGTTAAATTGGTCAGAGACCGGAGACAGCCGCATCTTCGGACCAGATATGCTCAGAGAAGCCGAGGAAAAAGTCAAGCTAATCAGGGACCGACTTAAGACCGCTCAAAGTCGACAGAAAAGTTATTATGATCAGAAACATCGTAGGGTCAGCTTCGAACCCGGTGAATTTGTATACTTGAGAGTATCCCCGATGAGAGGATTGCAACGGTTTAAGATTAAAGGAAAATTAGCACCAAGATTCATTGGACCATTTTGCATAGTGGCACGAAGAGGCACTGTAGCCTACCAGCTAGACTTACCCGAAGACTTGTCCGACATTCACGACGTGTTCCACGTCTCTCAATTAAGGAAGTGCGTAAGCAACCCAGAGAAACAAGTATCTCATGAGAACATTGACATACAGCCAGACCTCACTTATCGAGAACGTCCCATAAGAATATTAGAGGAGTCTGAAAGGAGGACCCGACAGAAAACCATCAAGTTTTTCAAAGTCCAGTGGAGCAATCACACCGACAGTGAAGCAACCTGGGAAAGCGAGGATTTTCTTCGGACAGAGCATCCACACTTATTTAAGGATCAGCTGAAATCTCGGGGACGAGATTTTTCCTAAGGGGGTAGGTGTTGTGACACTCCAAAATTTTTACTTTGGTTTTCAGCAAAAACTTTGTGGTTTTTGAAAAGAGGCCATTTAAAATTTTCCAGAAAACCTTCCTCTTAAGAAACTTTCTTTTCTTTGGCAAGGTTTTTATTCTGGCTTCAAACTTTGGTGCTTGACCTTTTGAAACTTTGTCTCTGTTGGTTCTCTCTCTAAATTATTTTTGGGAGTTTAATCTTTTTCTTTAAAAAAAAAAGAAACTCCATGAAATATGGGATCTTCATATCTTGGAACCACCATGACTTGGCATTCTTGCCCATGTGGTAAAACCCCTCCAAAACCTCCCCTACAACTTGTGATCAACCTAAATTCTCTGTCCCAACTAATCCAAACTGGTTTTGGATTTTTATTCCAATTATTTTTCCCTCAATTCAATTCTTAAAATTATTTGGAGCCTGAGAGATTTTCAAAGCAAGTGCCCTATTGCATTTGAGTTTTGACCTCAAACCAATTCTCCTGGATTGTCCTTTGAACCCACAACCCAGAACCATCTTGATCCACTCCTCCTCTTTTCAAATTTTTCAAAATTCAGTCTCTGCAAGTTTGGACCAGATTTGCCAAATTTGGTGAAATTCATATCTACACTCCTCCAAAAATTCCACCAAAATTCAGGCAGCCTATTTGAGCAAGGAGAAGCCACTCCACCAAAAATCAGCTCAAGGAAAAATCACCAGAGGCCAATTTCATTCGGTCGAACACCTTGTGGGCACTGTTACTGTTCAATGTTCAGAAATTCAGTTTCAGTGTCATCTTCAGTTTCGACAGTTTCAGTCACGCGGCCACAGTGCATTTGGCACGTTGCTCGCGGCCTCGTTTGCTTGTCCAAAGCTTCACACGCGCACTTGGCACGACCCTGGCGTCGGTGGCGCCCTGGCCCGCCTGCGCCAGCGTGTCTTGCGGCGGCCGGCTCCCCGTAACGGCCGACAGGGAGGAGAACGGCGGCGCAACGCCGTTCGGCACCGCCCAAATCTTCTGGTGGCTCCGCGTGGCCTTCTCCGTGCCAGCGCACGCATGTGGCACCGTCGCCGTGGCGCAGCATGCACGGAGAGCGCTCTCTGCCGCCGATGGGCCCGCGCCACCCCGTTCCGTCGAGCTCGACCCAAACGCCCAAACCCCGGCCAGCTTAGCACAAAAATGGACCCGTTGGACCTCCGTGATGATGCTCGACCCCCTAACCACCCCGACCGAGCACTGCGCCACCGTAATCGCTCGCCGGAAATCTCCGTTCACGGCAACCGCCTCGGACCGCCTATATAAAGGGGTCCCGAGCTCACTCTCGTGCACGCAGCACCCCCACTACTCACCAACACCCCGCCAGGCCACTGGGAGGACCTCGAGGAGGTCTCCTTCCCCGGCTCCGGCCACCTCGCCCCGCCTCGGCCTCCAGCTCGATTCACTTCGGTGAGGCCACCTCCGGCGCCCAAACCTCGTCCGTAGCCCTCTCTTGCACCCAGTAGTCTAACCCCCACCTCAATTTAATCTTTGCAGCCCTCTCCGACGAGCTCCATCCACGCCCGAACCACCGTCCGCCGGAGTTGAGACCGCCGTCGACGTGCTGCTCACCGGCGACCAACACCACCACCCACCGTTGCGGAAGGACACGGTGAGCACATTGGTAACCTCTGATCCCCATGCCTCGCCGTGGATCGCCGCCGGCGACCACAGCAGCTCTCGGGCGCCGACGAGCCTCGTCCCTCCCATTTGAAAATTTAAACATGACAAGTGGGACCCGCTGTCAGCCTCTCTGTCCTTTCTAAACGAAGCGTTATCTGAAAACGCCTTCTGCCAAATACGTTTTCTCTTCGGGCTGGCGTAATCGCTACCGAAGCGTTTTCTGCTTTTATAAACTAGCCCCTGGAAATCTTCTGTTTCATTACAGATAAGTCCCTGGACAAAAATCCTTATAACTTTTAATCAGAAAAGTATTTTTGATTAATTCTTTTTCTGTTCTCTTTAAAATTTTGTCTAGTTTTTTATCAGATTTATTTGAAAAATATTTGGTTTACCTTATGTGCTCTCCTTGGTATTTACGTTAGCGCGTATATCTTCTTTAAACGTAGATACCGAAGGAGGTGACGGAGCCGCGAACTTCACCGAGCTAGGCTCCGACTACTCTGAACCAGGCAAGCATGTTTGAACTTTTGATATGATGAGTGTCTTGGCATGTTTTGCATTTAGTTAGTTTCATGGCATGCCGGTGAGTATACCGATGAACGTTATTTTTTGTGATAATGAGGTAAGTGAGTTCGATGATCCATACGTGGATGAATGTGAATATGAATGGCCATGTGTTGGCATGAGGATAGGTACGACGGCAGTGTTGTAGCACGCCAGTCTTACGCCAGACAATGTGACTTCAGTGTCAAACCATATCGGTCCAGTACCTATCATTTCCTTCCTTGTACTACCACATGTTTTCCGCAAGGAATATGGTTTAGTAAGTTCCAAACCGCTTTCATGGTACACACCAAAGAGGAGAGGCCGTGATGATGGTTCCATGGCCCTGGATTAAAGCCAGTCATCCGGTCAGGGGGCATGGGTGTTTCCGGTTGGGACCGAGAGGGGGGCACCCCTTAGAGCGCGCGTATATAAATTTGATCCCATGCTATTCGAGATTGTGATCTCCCCGTCTCAAAAGTTTTTCTTGGACGATGACCAGGGTGATTCCTAGCATCGAGAGGTAGGATGGGTGTGTACCGGTTAGCTGTGTTTTCTTCTGAAATACCGTAAACGGAACTAGTCCTTCGTGACTACGGAAATCCGTTGACTGTGGGAAAAATTTTGTACAAACTCTGCAGAGTCATATATTCCTCCAAATCATCTCTTCCATGTCAAGTTTCGTTCCTTCTTATCCTAATCAATTGTCAGCTTTGATGACAGAGACTCCGGTGAATCGCATGAGTGCTAAGTCCGGTTAAATGATCACTCATGTGGATGGACTAACCCGTTTGTTTCATGAATTGAATGTTTATTATGAGTATTATTTATTTGTGAATAAAAGCCCTTTATGTGATGTCGCTCAGACGTCCGACTGTGGCATTTCTTTTTTTAAAGCCCTTTCTGCGATGTCGCTCAGACGTCCGACTGTGGCATTTCTTTTTTTTAAAGCCCTTTCTACGATGTCGCTCAGACGTCCGACTGTGGCATTTCTTTTAAAGCCCTTTATGTGGTGTCGCTAAGATGCCCGACTGTGGCATCATTTTCCTTATTTTTATTTGTTCACCTTTCGAGGCGTCGCTTCAGACACCCGATCGGCCCTTATTTATGTTCTGTGGAATTTCAGGCGGACTACCGCCGTTTTCCCTTTTTACTTACTCGTTATGCCAGTTTTATTTATTGTGCATTAAGGAATTAATCATGTTGCATCCATGCATGCATTTGTTATATCTTACGTCCGAACTGTCTTGCGAGTACTTTCAAAGTACTCACTGGCTTGTTGATTTGGCCAGATGCTGACGAAGGCGATCTCATGGATGAAGAGTTCGATAGCGAGCCCGACACTTAGAGGAGTCCCAGTCAGTCTTCTGCGACCCTGGATTTGGCCACTGTTTTATATCCGCTTCCGCTACCAAATAAATTCATCGAGCCTCTCCTCGACGCTCGATGAGATGACAGACGTAGAGTCTTGTATTTCTCTCCCCGCTGTGTTTTTCCACCACCAGCCTATCCTTGAGTCAGTAGTATGTCTCCACACCACTGTGTTCTGTCCGCCATTATGTATGATTATTGGCGTGCTTGTAATAATTTGGTTGAGCAACCGTAGTTCGACCCTGTAATATATTTTATGCTACTGGCTTATTGTATCAAGAATTTGTCTGCCAGTGTGGAGGATTTCTCTCATACTGGACTTAAAAGATTGGCTTTTCAATAAATATTTTTATTGGAAAACCGGTCGTGACAGTCCTGCTTGATTAATATTGAAGATATGGGTGTTACAAGAGTAGATCTACCACGAGACCAGAGAGGCTAAACCCTAGAAGCTATCCTACGGTATGATTGTATGTAGTGATTGTTGTCCTACGGACTAAAACCCTCCGGTTTATATAGACACCGGAGAGGGTTAGGGTTACACAAGGTCAGTTACAAAGGAGGAGATATCCATATACGTATTGCCTAGCTTGCCTTCCACGCCAAGTAGAGTCCCATCCAGACACGAGACGAAGTCTTCAATCTTGTATCTTCATAGTCTAACAGTCCGACTAATGGAGATAGTCTGGCTGTCCGGAGACCCCCTAATCCAGGACTCCCTCACCGGGAAGGACACGAGGGCTCCACGAGGGTGGAGGGCGCGCCCTACCCCCCTGGGCACGCCCCCTACCTCGTGGGCACCTCGTGCGCTCTCCGGACTCCGTTTTCTTACACGTTACGTATTTTGGTCGGTAAAAATTCATTATATAATCTCCCGAAGGTTTTGACTCTTGTATCATGCAAATATCTCTTGTCTTTGTTTCGAGCTGTCCTGTTGCAGATTAGTGCAACATGTCGTCCCAGGATTCAGAAGGAGACAACTATGTAGCTGATTACCTTGCAGATCCTAAGGTCTATGGGGATGTGGAGCATTGTGGTTGGACTACGGAAGAAGAAGAGGACTATGAACCTAAGGGAAAGGAGGAGACGAGCTCAGATGAATATGAAGTCCCACTACTTCAACCTGGGGACATGCATGTGGATTTCAAAAAGTCAAGCCTCCCGGATAGAGTAAAGAAACCTAAGATCGAGTTTATCCCTTTTCGCCTCTTGCAGGAAAACAAGAAGGAACTATGCAAAAAGATACTAAGCCTGGAGCAAGAGATCGAGATTCTAAGGGACCAAAATTATGTCCTCAAGCGCAAATTAAGGAAGAAGCCTACGCCATCAACAAAACCATCACCTTCTCCACCAACAAAGAAGAATTGAGTATCATGTATGGGCACTCCCCTTGGCAATTGCCAAGCTTGGGGGAGTGCCCCGGTATCGTATCACCATCATTTCTATCTTTACCGTTTTTCTTAGTTCGATCCTTTTGGTAATATCTTGATCTAGTAGAATAAAAGTTCTTAGTATGATCTAGTCGTGAGTTTTGCTTTATAATTCTTCTATGTAATCGAGTCCGTGAGCTATATAATAAAGATTAGTGTTGAGTCAAGGGCTTCATTATTTTGCCATGATCCTAAGGGAATAAAAGAAAATAGAAAGAAATAAAAAGAAACAAAGAGATCATGTGAGTCTTATGGAGAGTAATGAGCTCACATAGAAAATGTATGATGGATAAAAGTTGTTAAGGGTTGACAAACATAGTTTTGGTCATCGTTGCAATTAATAGGAAGTAATAAAGAAAGAGAGGTCTTCACATAGAGATATACTATCTTGGACATCTTTTATGATTGTGAGCACTCATTAAAATATGACATGCTAAAAGAGTTGACGTTAGACAAGGAAGACAATGTAATGGGTTATGTTTTCTTACATCTGAGATAAATTATATTATCATGGATCTTCCAACATGGTTGAGCTTGCATTTCCCCCTCGTGCTAGCCAAATTCATCACACCAAGTAGAGATACTACTTGTGCTTCCAAATACCCTTAAACCAGTTTTGCCATGAGAGTCCACCATACCTACCTATGGATTGAGTAAGATCCTCTAAGTAAGTTGTCATCGGTGCAAGCAATAAAAATTGCTCTCTAAATATGTATGACTTATTGGTGTGGGAGAAAATAAACTTTACACGATCGTGTGATATGGAAGAAATAAAAGCGACAAACTGCATAATAAAGGTCTATATCACAAGTGGCAATATAAAGTGACGTTCTTTCGCATTAAGATTTTGTGCATCCAACCATAAAAGCGCATGACAACCTCCGCTTCCCTCTGCGAAGGGCTTATCCTTTACTTTTATCTCCTAGATTGCATAAGAGTCATGGTGATCTTTACCCTTCATTTTTACATTTTATCCTTTGGCAAGCACAGTATGTTGGAAAGATCCTGGTATATATGGCTAATTGGATGTGAGTTTGCATGAACTATTACTATTGACATTACCCTTGAGGTAAAACGTTGGGCGGCAAAACTATGAGCCCCTATCTTCCTCTGTGTTCGATGAAAACTCCATACCCATAAGTATTACATGAGTGTCAGCAATTGTGAAAGACTATATGATAGTTGAGTATGTGGACTTGCTGAAAAGCGCTTATGTTGACTCTTCCCTATGTTATGATAAATTGCAATTGCTCCAATGACTGAGATTATAGTTTGTTAGTTTTCAATGAAGTTTACGATTCATACTTGAAATTGTGATTGAATTATTACTCTAGCATAAGAAATCATATGACAAGAATTATATAAGTTGATGTTCTAAGAATGATCATGATGCCCTCATGTCCGTATTTTATTTTTATCGACACCTCTATCTCTAAACATGTGGACATATTTTTCGATTTCGGCTTTTCGCTTGAGGACAAGCGAGGTCTAAGCTTGGGGGAGTTGATACGTCCATTCTGCATCATGCTTTTATATCGATATTTATTGCATTATGGGATGTTATTACACATTATGTCACAATACTTATGCCTATTCTCTCTTATTTTACAAGGTTTACATGAAGAGGGAGAATGCCGTCAGCTGGGATTCTGGGCTGGAAAAGGAGAAAATATTAGAGACCTATTCTGCATAGCTCCAAAAGTCCTGAAACTTCATGGAAGACGTTTTTAGAATATATAAAAAATACTCAGCGAAAGAGATTCACCATGGGGGCCACACCCTGCCCACGAGGGTGGGGGGCGCGCCCTACCCCCCTGGGCACGCCCCCTACCTCGTGGCCCCCCTGGTGGCCCTCCGGTGGCCATCTTCTCCTATATGAAGTCTTTCGATGGGAAAAAAAATAAGAAGCCATCTTCTCGGACGAAACTCCACCACCACGAGGCGGAACCTTGGCGGATCCAATCTAGGGCTCTGGCAGAGCTGTTCTGCTGGGGAAACTTCCCTCGTGGAGGGGGAAATCATCGCCATCGTCTGTTCGGGAACATAGTAATTTCAAAAAAATTCCTACTCACACACAAGATCATGGTGATGCATAGCAACGAGAGGGGAGAGTGTTGTCTACGTACCCTCGTAGACCGGCAACAGAAGCGTTGACACAACATAGAGGAAGTAGTCGTACGTCTTCCCGATCCAACCGATCCAAGTACCGAACGTACGACACCTCCGAGTACTGCACACGTTCAACTCGGTGACGTCCCTCGAGCTCCGATCCAGCCGAGTGTTGAGGGAGAGTTTCGTCAGCACGATGGCGTGATGACGGTGATGATGTTCTACCGACGCAGAGCTTCGCCTAAGCACCGCTACGATATGACCGAGGTGGAATATGGTGGAAGGGGGCACCGCACACGACTAAGGAATGATCATGAAGATCAACTTGTGTGTCATGGGGTGCCCCCCTGCCCCCGTATATAAAGGAGGGAGGGGGAGGTGCGGCCGGCCCCTAGGGGTGCACCTAGAGGAGTCCTACTCCCACCGGGAGTAGGACTCCCCCCTCTTGCCTTGTTGGAGAAGGAAAGGGGAAGGGGGAAAGAGGAAAGCGGGGCGCCGCCCCCCTTCCTTGTCCTATTCGGACTAGGGGGGAGGGGGCGCGCGGCCTGCCCTGGCCGGACCTCCTCTTCTCCCTTAGGTCCCACGTAGGCCCATTAACCCCCGTGGGGGGGGGGGGGTTCCGGTAACCCCCCGGTACTCCGGTAAAATCCCGATTTCACCCGGAACGATTCTGATATCCAAATATAGGCTTCCAATATATCAATCTTTATGTCTCGACCATTTCAAGACTCCTCATCATGTCTGTGATCACATCCGGGACTCCGAACAACCTTCGGTACATCAAAACACAAAAACCCTAATTACGATCGTCACCGAACTTTAAGCGTGTGGACCCTACGAGTTCGAGAACTATGTAGACATGACCGAGACACATCTCCGGTCAATAACCAATAGCGGAACCTGGATGCTCATATTGGTTCCTACATATTCTACGAAGATCTTTATCGGTCAAACCGCATAACAACATACGTTGTTCCCTTTTGTCATCGGTATGTTACTTGCCCGAGATTCGATCGTCGGTATCTCAATACCTAGTTCAATCTCGTTACCGGCAAGTCTCTTTACTCCTTCTGTAATACATCATCCCGCAACTAACTCATTAGTAGCCATGCTTGCAAGGCTTATAGTGATGTGCATTACCGAGTGGGCCCAGAGATACCTCTCCGATAATCGGAGTGACAAATCCTAATCTCGAAATACGCCAACCCAACAAGTACCTTTGGAGACACCTGTAGAGCACCTTTATAATCACCCAGTTACGTTGTGACATTTGGTAGCACATAAAGTGTTCCTCCGGTAAACGGGAGTTGCATAATCTCATAGTCATAGGAACATGTATAAGTCACGAAGAAAGCAATAGCAGCAAACTAAATGATCAAGTGCTAAGCTAACGGAATGGGTCAAGTCAATCACATCATTCTCCTAATGATGTGATCTCATTAATCAAATGACAAATCTTTGTCTATGATTAGGAAACTTAACCATCTCTGATCAATGAGCTAGTCAAGTAGAGGCATACTAGTGACATACTGTTTGTCTATGTATTCACACATGTATTATGTTTCCGGTTAATACAATTCTAGCATGAATAATAAACATTTATCATGATATAAGGAAATAAATAATTACTTTATTATTGCCTCTAGCACATATTTCCTTTAGTCTCCCACGTGCACTAGAGTCAATATTCTAGTTCACATCGCCATGTGATTTAATACTAATAGTTCACATCACCATGTGATTAACACCCATAGTTCACATCGACATGTGACCAACACCCAAAGGTTTACTAGAGTCAATAATCTAGTTCACATCGCTATGTAATTAACACCCAAAGAGTACTAAGGTGTGATCATGTTTTTCTTGTGAGAGAAGTTTAGTCAACGGGTCTGCCACATTCAGATTCATAAGTATTTTGCAAATTTCTATGTCAACAATGCTCTTCACGGAGCTACTCTAGCTAATTGCTCCCACTTTCAATATGTATCCAGATTGAGATTTAGAGTCATCTGGATCATTGTCAAAATTTGCATCGACGTAACCCTTTATGACGAACCTTTTTGTCACCTCCATAATCGAGAAACATATCCTTATTCCACTAAGGATAATTTTGACCGCTGTCCAGTGATCTACTCCTAGATCACTATTGTACTTCCTTGCCAAAAACAGTGTAGGGTATACAATAGATTTGGTACACAGCATGGCATACTTTATAGAACCTATGGCCAAGGCATAGGGAATGACTTTCATTCTCTTTCTATCTTCTGCCATGGTCAGGCTTTGAGTCTTACTCAATTTCACACCTTGTAACACAGGCAAGAACTCTTTCTTTGACTGTTCCATTTTGAACTACTTCAAAAACTTGTCAAGGTATGTACTCATTGAAAACTTATCAAGCGTCTTGATCTATCTCTATAGATCTTGATGCTCAATATGTAAGCAGCTTCACGGAGGTCTTTCTTTGAAAAACTCCTTTCAAACATTCCTTTATGCTTTGCAGAATAATTCTACATTATCTCCGATCAACAATATGTCATTCACATATACTTATCAGAAATGATGTAGTGCTCCCACTCACTTTCTTGTAAATACAGGCTTCACCGCAAGTCTGTGTAAAACTATATGCTTTGATCAACTTATCAAAGCGTATATTCCAACTCCGAGATGCTTGCACCAGTCCATAGATGGATCGCTGGAGATTGCATATTTTGTTAGTACCTTTAGGATTGACAAAACCTTCTGGTTGCATCATATACAACTCTTCTTTAATAAATCCATTAAGGAATGCAGTTTTTTTATCCATTTGCCAAATTTCATAAAATGCGGCAATTGCTAACATGATTCGGATAGACTTAAGCATAGATACGAGTGAGAAACTCTCATCGTAGTCAACACCTTGAACTTGTTGAAAACCTTTTTGCGACAATTATAGCTTTGTAGATAGTAACACTATTATCAGCGTCCGTCTTCCTCTTGAAGATCCATTTAATCTCAATGGCTCGCCGATCAATGGGCAAGTCAATCAAAGTCCATACTTTGTTCTCATATATGGATCTCATCTCAGATTTCATGGCCTCAAGCCATTTCGCAGAATCTGGGCTCATCATCGCTTCCTCATAGTTGGTAGGCTCGTCATGGTCAAGTAACATGACCTCCAGAATAGGAACCGTACCACTCTGGTGCGGATCTCACTCTGGTTTACCTACGAGGTTCAATAGTAACTTGATCTGAAGTTACATGATCATCATCATTAGCTTGCTCACTAATTGGTGTAGTAATCACAGGAACAAATTTCTGTGATGAACTACTTTCCAATAAGGCAGCAGGTATAGTTACCTCATCAAGTTCTACTTTCCTCCCACTCACTTCTTTCGAGAGAAACTCCTTCTCTAGAAAGGATCCATTCTCAGCAACGAATATCTTGCCTTCAGATCTGTGATAGAAGGTGTACCCAACATTTTCTTTTGGGTATCCTATGAAGACGGACTTCTCCGATTTGGGTTTGAGCTTATCAGGTTGAAACTTTTTCACATAAGCATTGCAACCTCAAACTTTAACAAACGACAACTTAGGTTTCTTGCCAAACCATAGTTCATACGGTGTCGTCTCAACGAATTTAGATGGTGCCCTATTTAATGTGAATGCAACTGTCTCTAATGGATAACCCCAAAACGATAATGGTAGATTAGTAAGAGACATCATAGATCGCACCATATCTAATAAAGTACGGTTATGACGTTCGGACACACCATTACACTGTGGTGTTCCAGGTGGCGTGAGTAGTGAAACTATTTCACATTGTTTTAACTGAAGGCCAAATTCTTAACTCAAATATTTTACCTCTGCGATCATATCGTAGAAACCTTTATTTTCTTGTTACGATGATTCTCCACTTCACTCTGAAATTCTTTGAACTTTTCAAATGTTTCAGACTTGTGTTTCATCAAGTAGATATACCGATATCCGCTCAAATCATCTGTGAAGGTCAGAAAATAACGATACTTGCTGTGAGCCTTAACACTCATCGGACCGCATACATCAGTATGTATTATTTCCAATAAGTCAGTTGCTCGCTCCATTGTTCCGAAGAACGGAGTCTTAGTCATCTTGCCTATGAGGCATGGTTCGCAAGCATCAAGTTATTCATAATCAAGTGATTCCAAAAGTCCATCAACATGGAGTTTCTTCATGCGCTTTACACCAATATGACCTAAACGGCAGTGCCATAAATAAGTTGCACTATCATTATTAACTTTGCATCTTTTGGTCTCAATATTATGAATATGTGTATCACTGCGATCGAGATCCAATGAACCATTGGGTGTGTAACCATATAAGGTTTTATTCATGTAAACAGAACAACAATTTATTCTCTTACTTAAATGAATAACCGTATTGCAATAAACATGATCAAATCATATTCATGCTCAACGCAAACACCAAATAACACTTATTTAGGTTCAACACTAATCCCGAAAGTATAGGGAGTGTGCGATGATGATCATATCAATCTTGGAACCACTTCCAACACACATCGTCACTTCACCCTTAACTAGTCTCTGTTCATTCTGCAACTCCCGTTTCGAGTTACTACTCTTAGCAACTGAACCCGTATCAAATACCGAGGGGTTTCTACGAACACTAGTAAAATACACATCAATAATCTGTATATCAACTATACCTTTGTTCACTTTGCCATCCTTCTTATCCGCCAAATACTTGGGGCAGTTCCGCTTCTAGTGATCAGTCACTTTGTAGTAGAATCACTTAGTCTCAGACTTAGGACCAGACTTGGGCTTCTTCACTTGAGAAGCAACTTGCTTGCCGTTCTTCTTGAAGTTCCCCTTTCTTCCCTTTGTCCCTTTACTTGAAACTAGTGGTTTTGTTTACCATCAACACTTGATGCTTTTCTTGATTTCTACCTTCGTCGATTTCAGCATCGCGAAGAGCTTGGGAATCATTTCCGTTATCCCTTGCATATTATAGTTCATCACGAAGTTCTACTAACTTGGTGATGGTGACTAGAGAATTATGTCCATCACTATTTTATCTGGAAGATTAACTCCCACTTGATTCAAGCAATTGTAGTACCCAGACAATCTGAGCACATGCTCACTGCTTGAGCTATTCTCCTCCATCTTTTAGCTATAGAACTTGTTGGAGACTTCATATCTCTCAAATCGGGTATTTGCTTGAAATATTAACTTCAACTCCTGGAACATCTCATATGTTCCATGACGTTCAAAATGTCTTTGAAGTTCCGATTCTAAGCAGTTAAGCATGGTGCACTAAACTATCAAGTAGTCATCATATTGAGCTAGCCAAACGTTCAAAACGTCTGCATCTGCTCCTGCAATAGGTCTGTCACCTAGCGGTGCATCAAGGACATAATTCTTCTATGCAACAATGAGGATAAACCTCAGATCACAGATCCAATCCGCATCATTGCTACTAACATCTTCAACTTAGTTTTCTCTAGGAACATATAAAAATTAAATGGGGAGCAACATCACGAGCTATTGATCTACAACATAGATATGCTAATACTACCAGGACTAAGTTCATGATAAATTAAAGTTCAATTAATCATATTACTTAAGAACTCCCACTTAGATAGACATCCCTCTAATCATCTAAGTGATCACGTGATTCAAATCAACTAAACCATAACCGATCATCACGTGAAATGGAGTAGCTTTCAATGGTGAACATCAATATGTTGATCATATCTACTATATGATTCACGCTCGACCTTTCGGTCTTAGTGTTCCGAGGACATATCTGCATATGCTAGGCTCGTCAAGTTTAACCTGAGTATTCTGCATGTGCAAAACTAGCTTGCACCAATTGGAGATGGACATAGAGCTTATCACACCCGATCATCACGTGGTGTCTGGGCACGACAAACTTTGGCAACGGTGCATACTTAGGGAGAACACTTTTATCTTGAAATTTAGTGAGAGATCATCTTATAATGCTACCGTCAATCAAAGCAAGATAAGATGCATAAAAGATAAACATCACATGCAATTAATATAAGTGATATGATATGGCCATCATCATCTTGTACTTGTGATCTCCATCTCCGAAGTACCGTCATGATCACCATCGTCACCAGCGCAACACCTTGATCTCCATCGTAGCATCGTTGTCGTCTCGCCAATCTTATGCTTCAACGACTATTGCTACCGCTTAGTGATAAAGTAAATCATTACAGGGCGATTGCATTGCATACAATAAAGCGACAACCATATGGCTCCTGCCAGTTGCCGATAACTCGGTTACAAAACATGATCATCTCATACAATAAAATATAGCATCATGTCTTGACCATATCACATCACAACATGCCCTGCAAAAACAAGTTAGACATCCTCTACTTTGTTGTTGCAAGTTTTACGTGGCTGCTATGGGCTTAGCAAGAACCGTTTTTACCTACGCATCAAAACCACAACGATAGTTTGTCAAGTTGGTGCTGTTTTAACCTTCGCAAGGACCGGGCGTAGCCACACTCGGTTCAACTAAAGTTGGAGAAACTGACACCCGCCAGCCACCTGTGTGCAAAGCACGGCGGTGAAACCAGTCTCGCGTAAGCTTACGCGTAATGTCGGTCTGGGCCGCTTCATCTAACAATAACGCCGAACCAAAGTACGACATGCTGGTAAGCAATATGACTTATATCGCCCACAACTCACTTGTGTTCCACTCGTGCATAACATCAACGCATAAAACCTGGCTCAGATGCCATTGTTGGGGAACGTAGTAATTTCAAAAAATTTCCTACGCACACGCAAGATCATGGTGATGCATAGCAATGAGAGGGGAGAGTGTTGTCTACGTACCCTCGTAGACCGGCAACGGAAGCGTTGACACAACGTAGAGGAAGTAGTCGTACGTCTTCCTGATCCGACCGATCCAAGTACCGAACGTACGGCACCTCCGAGTTCTGCACACGTTCAACTCGGTGACGTCCCTCGAGCTCCGATCCAGCTGAGTGTTGAGGGAGAGTTTTGTCAGCACGACGGCGTGATGACGGTGATGATGTTCTACCGACGCAGGGCTTCGCCTAAGCACCGCTACGATATGCCCGAGGTGGAATATGGTGGAAGGGGGCACCGCACACGGCTAGGGAACGATCACGAAGATCAACTTGTGTGTCATGGGGTGCCCCCTGCCCCCGTATATAAAGGAGGGAGGGGGGAGGTGCGGCCGGCCCCTAGGGGTGCGCCTGGAGGAGTCCTACTCCCACCGGGAGTAGGACTCCCCCTCTTGCCTTGTTGGAGAAGGAAAGGGGAAGGGGGAAAGAGGAAAGGGGGGCGCCGCCCCCCCTTCCTTGTCCTATTCAGACTAGGGGGGAGCGGGGGCGCGGCCTGCCCTGGCCGGCCCTCCTCTTCTCCCTTAGGGCCCATGTAGGCCCATTAACCCCCGGGGGGTTCCGGTAACCCCCCGGTACTTCGGTAAAATCCCGATTTCACCTGGAACGATTCCGATATCCAAATATAGGCTTCCAATATATCAATATTTATGTCTCGACCATTTCGAGACTCCTCGTCATGTTTGTGATCACATCCGGGACTCCGAACAACCCTCGGTACATCAAAACACAAAAACCCTAATTACGATCATCACCGAACTTTAAGCGTGCGGACCCTACGGGTTCGAGAACTATGTAGACATGACCGAGACACATCTCCGGTCAATAACCAATAGCGGAACCTGGATGCTCATATTGGTTCCTACATATTCTACGAAGATCTTTATCGCTCAAACCGCATAACAACATACGTTATTCCCTTTGTCATCGGTATGCTACTTGCCCGAGATTCGATCGTCGGTATCTCAATACCTAGTTCAATCTCGTTACCAGAAAGTCTCTTTACTCATTCCGTAATACATCATCCCGCAACTAACTCATTAGTTGCAATGCTTGCAAGGCTTATAGTGATGTGCATTACCGAGTGGGCCCAGAGATACCTCTCCGACAATCAGAGTGACAAATCCTAATCTCGAAATACGCCAACCCAACAAGTACCTTTGGAGACACCTGTAGAGCACCTTTATAATCACCCAGTTACGTTGTGACGTTTGGTAGCACACAAAGTGTTCCTCCGGTAAACGGGAGTTGCATAATCTCATAGTCACAGGAACATGTATAAGTCACGAAGAAAGCAATAGCAACAAACTAAACAATCAAGTGCTAAGCTAACGGAATGGGTCAAGTCAATCACATCATTCTCCTAATGATGTGATCTCATTAATCAAATGACAACTCTTTGTCTATGGTTAGGAAACTTAACCATCTCTGATCAATGAGCTAGTCAAGTAGAGGCATACTAGTGACATACTGTTTGTCTATGTATTCACACATGTATTATGTTTCCGGTTAATACAATTCTAGCATGAATAATAAACATTTATCATGTTATAAGGAAATAAATAATAACTTTATTATTGCCTCTAGGGCATATTTCCTTCATCGTCATCACCAACGCTCCTATCATCGGGAGAGGGCAATCTCCATCAACATCTTCATTAGCACCATCTCCTCTCAAAACCCTAGTTCATCTCTTGTATCCAATTCTTGCCTCCAAGTCCGGGATTGGTGCTAGTAGGTTGCTAGTAGTGTTAATTACTCCTTGTAGTTGATGCTAGTTGGTTTAATTGGTGGAAGATCATATGTTCAGATCCTATATGCATATTAATACCCCTCTGATTATGAACATGAATATGCTTTGTGAGTAGTTATGTTTATTCCTGGGGACATGGGAGAAGTCTTGCTATTAGTAGTCATGTGAATTTGGTATTCGTTCGATATTTTGATAAGATGTATGTTGTCTCTCCTCTAGTGGTGTTATGTGAACGTCGACTACATGACACTTCACCATTATTTGGGCCTAGAGGAAGGCATTGGGAAGTAATAAGTAGATGATGGCTTTCTAGAGTGAGAGAAGCTTAAACCCTAGTTTATGCGTTGCTTCATAAGGGGCTGATTTGGATCCATACGATTCATGATATGGTTAGGTTTACCTTAATACTTTTGTTGTAGTTGCGGATGCTTGCAATAGAGGTTAATCATTAGTGGGATGCTTGTCCAAGTAAGGATAGTACTCAAGCACCGGTCCACCCACATACCAAATTATCAAAGTACCGAACACGAATCATATGAGCGTGATGAAAACTAGCTTGATGATATTCCCATGTGTTCTCGGGAGAACTTTTCTCTATATAAGAATTTGTCCAGGCTTGTCCTTTGCTACAAAAAGGATTGAGCCACCTTGCTGCACCTTATTTACTTTTGTTACTTGTTCCTCGTTACAAATTATCCTATCACAAAACTATCTGTTACCACTTATTTCAGTACTTGCCGAGAACACCTTGCTGGAAACCACTTATCATTTCCTTCTGCTCCTTGTTGGGTTCGACACTCTTACTTATCGAAAGGAGTACGATAGATCCCCTATACTTGTGGGTCATCAGAGCACGACCTCGCTGGAATTGATTTGTTGACCATTCCATTTGAGGAGTTCTTCCAGTGGTTCAATCAGAAGGCCCTCGATAAATTAACGGTCACTTGCTACTATCTGTAAGTACTACTTCTGTCATTAAGTCTCTATATATAGCTCAGCTCTTTCATTGCATGTATATATGATTATCCTCACTATATTATGCAGATTGAAGATCGTCGAGTGTAGAAAAGTAGAAATGTATGATATTGGGTTCATTAACACAAATCTCATAGATAAATTTGAGGTTGAAAAGAATGCCGATGATGCTGAGGCCAACTTGCTCAAATCATTGATAGTAAATCAAAAAAAAGATAAAATACTCTTTCCTTACAACTTCGACTGAGTGTTACTGTCTTGTGCATATTCGGTTTCCCTTATTACTCGAGTGAGGTTATAGTAATGTAACTGATGAGTTATGCATGCGTGCACAACTTCCACTATATTCTTCTGGAGATTAAGCTTGAGCAGGGACTTGTAACCGTCTTAGACTCGAGACGAAAATCTCCCGAGACCTATGCGGACATGACTAAAATGCTCGAGAAGTTCAATCGATCATTATCGCACCATATCAACAACTTTTTGTTCATTTCCTGATATCAAGTAATTGTTTTCTTTGTCTCGCAGGGTTTGGAAAGTATTCACCGTACAAGCTCCGGGACTGCCGGGGGAGCTGCGATGGAAATACCCGAAAGTAAGTAGTACTAGCTAGCTAGTTCCGCGCATCTCGATCCCGTTGATTCTAGCTACTTTCATCAATGCCATTTATAATGCTTCATTATCAGTTTGATTGACCTCTATTTCTCGTAAAGTGCTTGTGGCAAGAACAAGGGAATGATTTCTGTGGATACTACGTGTGCGAGTTCATCTACAACGCGACTTGCAAAGATAAGCGGGGCTACTCTAAAAGACAATTTGATGTGCGTAAGCAATAATATTCACAATTTCATTTTATTACACCATCATTTCTGTTGAGTTTCATTCATATATATGTATTAACCACCTTCTTCAAATTAGACGTGGGAGATGCGGAATGAACTCCTACCAGAAGATCGCATGAAAGCAATTCAAGAGGAATTAGCGGGATTCTTTCTTGACCACATCATCAATAAAGCCAGAGAATACCATGTGGAACTTGATTTCAGATGCTAGGGGATTGTAACAGATCTTACATATTGTATATGTATGTAGCCAGTAGCGTCGGATAGATAATACGAAAACTTGTTGTTCGACCAATCTCTCGGAGAAGGAGAGGTCAATCACTTCTCTCGGTATGCATGACGAACTTCTGTACTTAATGGTTTCCTTCATTTTCTTACTAGCTAGCGTGTCGAGGGCCTCTCTATACGTATAGTACGTAGCGTCGACCAAGCACGGAGATAAGAGAGGACACTTCTCTCTATTAATTAATTAGCTACCTAACATAATATATGAAACACCTTAATTAATCATACAAAACCCCCAAATCCACCCCCCTTCAGGAAAAAACCCTAGCCCCTGAACAGCTGACACGTGGATGCCTATTGGTCCCGGTAGGTGGCACCAACCGGGACTAAAGACCCTCCTGCCTGGGCTCGCCACAGCGGCCACGTGGAGGCCCATCTGTCCCGGTTCGTATAAGAACCGGGACTAAAGGCCAAGGGCATTAGTAACGACCCTTTAGCCCCGGTTCCGCAACCGGGACAGATGGGCCTTATGAACCGGGACAAATGACCCTTTTTCTACTAGTGCTATGTGTCAGTATTTTCCCCTAGGCGTGGGAGACGTAGGTCGGTGGTAAGAATCATTTGTGCCCATCCTATAGTTCGTCATTCATGTTTGTACTCTTGTGATTTGTATAGTAAGTTTTACTACTATGGTGAGCGATATGTGTGTTGTCCAATTTAAGTGCCCATGCAACATTATCCCAAGACCTACACAAGTAACACATATTATTTGGGAAATCTGCGACCTCTGACGTGGCACGGGGAGACATCTATAACGACGGAAGACAATATGAGATAATGGCGTCCCACCAAACTTAATGCATGGTTCTGGTTTAACTACCTTAATTATGGAGACGACCACGTTGTGACCACATCGAAGCAGGACGATAGTGTGGAATATAACCCCATGAGGAGGAGTTCCATAATTTTAGGGAGATCCACCTACAGAAAGCAAATCAAATACACCTGGTGATTTAGGGTTTAGGGCATAAATTGATTGGCGCTCTGCATGCATAGAGAGTAATGTAAAAACAATTTAATTTATGACTTATATGCATGACTTGCTTACTTGGCTTGTAACTATTTAAAAGTTGAAGATTATTGTTGTGCAGTGGAAGGGTGAGCTATTTAAATACAGAAGATAACACCATGGCAAGCTTTATTAATTGCAAATAATAGTTACATCTTCTACAAGATCCTTTAGGAAAAACTAAGGGGTTCACGGACCCAATTATGAAAACTATTAAAAGTAAAACAAAATTTAGCTATCTAACGCGTCGTGCCATTCGCCTCACTTAGACAATGCTTGCTATATAGTCTTTACCGCTCGTTTACGAGCAACGTCTCTCTTACTCCAACAAAATCTCCAAAATTAGCCGCTGATGCAGGCGGCAGCGCGACAGTCACTTTCGCAGGGTTTGACGCACAGGGGCATGTACTTGTTCCAACAGCCACTACATCCGTAGTAGATTTTGCAAGGGTTGTTGCACATAACCTTGACGTTGGCGTAGCACGTGTCGAAGCAGCGTTTGTCACAGACGCTGCACAGTATCGCCGGTGTCGGCGCAGGCGTGGGCGCTGCCCATTCATCACAGTCGCTGCACAGTATCGCCGGTGTCGGCGCAGGCGTGGGCGCTGCCCATTCGTCACAGTCGCTGCACAGTATTGCCGGTGTCGGGGCAAGCTTGGGCGCTGCCCATTCGTCACAGTCGCTGCACGGTATTGCCGGTGCCGGCGCAGGCGTGGGCGCTGCCTCTGGCCCAAGTGACGGGCAGCGCCCCATGGAAGGCAGTACCAGGACGGCGAGCATGGCGGCGATGAAGGCTGCCTTGAGAGCAAGGGTAGTGGATGAACCTACAGACTACGTTGCACCGATACGGCGATACGAGTATGGCGATACGTGATACGGCAATTTTTAAAAACAGCAATATGCGATACGGCAAGTATATATATAAATAATTAATAAAATTACATGTAATAAAAACAAGAGTGAATTCCACTTTTTACCCCATATTTATACATTTGTGACACTAATTACCCCTTCGAGTGAAAATTCGTCTAGAATGCCCCTTTTGAAATCTTTGGACCCTTGTTTTTTGATGCGCGTCCATCAGGTAAGGTGTGAGGTGACGCCCTGTATCCAAAAACATGTGGACGGTCACAAGGAGTGGAACAGATAGGCAAGAGAAGCTTGGACAAGATCGCCAATGATGCCCTCCGATCCTTACAGTTTTTTTTACGAATCAATGACACAACATGCCGATCCTATCGACCATAAACAAACAAAATGTAAAACTGGGGTAAAATCGTGTTAAAAGTCTCCAAAATCTGACATTTCGATAAAAGTTCCACTAAATAGGGTAATATGTGTCACAAATGTACAACTACAAGGTAAAAAATGGAATTCACTCTAAAAACAAACATAATAAAATGTGTGAGATGAGATCAAAATACCACCCATCGAGTTGATAATCTGAGATAGACAGCACCACTCCCAGCCTCTTCAGTACATCACTAGGGGCTCGAGGTAATTGTTGTTTACCTTTCGAGTTGCACGGCAGTGGAGAAGAGAAGAAGACGCAGGCAGAGAGGCGATTCCAGGGGGTGGGGGCGCCGGCGGTGAGCCTCTTTAGGCGGAGGAGGAGGCAGCGCCGGCTGTGAGCCGCTCTAGGCGGAGGAGGAGGCAGCGCCGACACTCCAGGTTGCGGCGGCGGCCCTGGGTCGCCCTCGAACCCTAGGTCCCGGTCGGTGTAGTCGAATAGAGAAGAGAGAACGCGAGAGAGGCAAAGGAATAGGTCCTGGTCGTGGCCTCATGGGCTATTGGGCTCGCTCAGGCTGCGTTCTGCGCTCGCCGTGTCCCAGCCGTATCGCTAGCGTATCGCCAGCGTATCTGATTTTTTTTCTTTTTCTTTTAAATAAGAAAAGGGGATACTTCTGGGATACGCGTATCGAAGCAGTATCGGGCGTATCGGAGTATCGGAAACGTCCTGAACGGCGATACGACAACTTTTGAAGTATCGGTGCTTCGTAGCCTACAGAAGCCATTGTTTGTTCTGGATGCAGAAAGCAAGTAGCTAGAGACTTCAAAGAGGAAGACACAATGTATGTAGGAGTCGGGGGCGATGTTATTTATAGGCATTCAAGAAAGAGCTCTAGGGTTAGCTACACCTCACTAGAGAAAAAGTTTAGTATATGGATAGATCATCGATCTGAATTAAATGCACAAGCAAAGGCGATGCCATGCACGTTAGCAAGTCCATGTTGCACTGGAGAGAAAGTTGACTTGAAGATACAAGTACACACATACTACCCACTCCGTTCCTAAATATAAGTCTTTGTAGAAATTTCACTATGAACTATATACGAATATATGTACATGCATTTTAAGTGTGAATTCATTCATTTTGCTTCATATGTAGTCCACCTAATAAAATCTCTACAAAGACTTGCATTTAGAAACAGAGGAAGTATATTGTAGTAGTACATGCATCATTTCTTTATATGTTATCAATATGCCTTGAGCTTTGCACTCGCTTGTATTTTTTGAGATGCGCAGATCAGTGGCGGAGCTTCAGTGGTAAACATGGGCGGGCCAGTACAAAAAAAGACTCAGTATTTTTATTCTGATGGCCCAATTTACAGTTTGTCTCCACTGCATCTTCCTTTGACTGGGCAGGCCACGGCTGTTTTTCCTAACACGTAGCTCCGCCAGTGGCGCAGATGCTCTATTCTAGTTGCGGTGACTGCTAAATATTCTATTCCTTTTAAAATGGAGTTATAATTACTACCTCGGTTTCCTAATTCTTGCTCAGTTTAGAAGAGAGTAGGAGCTCCACGCAAAATCTACTCAGTTGGATAGCGCCATTAAAATACTAGTATCACATGTTTTAGCAGTCCTATTTGAACTGCAAAAAACATCTTATATTTTGATATTTTGGATACGGAGGGAGTATCTTGCAAAATATTTTCTCAACAGGTGCGGGCATACTCTTAGTTCAGAACAGAGTAGGAATCAAAAAAGTAAACACGGGACAAGATAATGAGGAGGGTCCTTTGGCATTTGCAAAAAACATTTTTGGAGGGCAGGAGCATATGCTCCCAAGATCCGAATTGGATTCCCGCAGCCGCATGATAATGTCCCTTTATCATACCATCGAGACTACTGCTCGCTGGTATTTGAAGTGAGTCCATGTAACTAGTCAGGAACCGTCGGGATGCTTCAACTGGTGGAGGTCACTTGTGTCGGTTCACATCTAATTATATTGTTATTAGTTCGCTCATTTGGCTAAAGTTGAGGCGGGAATCAGGGAAATTGCTCAACACATATTTTCAATACAAAATCTTGTGCAAATTATGACTTATACTTATTCTGTTCCTAAATATAAGTCTTTTTAGACATTTCAAATGGACTATAACATACGGATGTATGTAGACATATTTTAGAGTGTAGATTCACACATTTTGCTCTGTATGTAGTCACTTACTGAAAACTCTAGAAAGACTTACAGTTGGGAATGAAGGGAGTAATTAACATGCATGAATTGATTGGCGCGCTGCATGCATAGAGAGTAATGTAAAAACAATTTAATTTATGACTTAGGGCGTGTTCGGCAATCGTCTGGCTTCTCAAATCCTTGACTCCATGCGTGGAGTCCAGCCGAACTCGTCCACTCTTGGAGTTTAGCGAGAGAAGCCGGCGAGGAGCGCAGTGTATTTTTTGTGGAGTTGCGGAGCTGGTCATTCCGGGCTCCCAGCTGCTCGAGGAGTTGGAGTTTGTTCAAAATTACGTGGGGATGCCACCGCTAAGTGAGCGTACCGGTTTGATTCCTATTTCACGAGCGACACACCCAGCGGGCGCCAATTGAGTTTCTCCCTAGTCGGGCCATATCCAGTCTAAATGGGCTGCCAGCCCAGGCCAGTGCTAGCGATAGAGAAGTTGTGTTGGCGAACGGATCGACCGATGGCGGCGCTCTCATGAGAAGCTGGCGATCGGAAGTTGGTGGTGGAGTTCAGGATTTTGCGGCCACGGAGGAGTGCCGAACAGGCCCTTACATGCATGACTTGCTTACATGACATGGTTGCGTGTCTAGAAAAAAATAGGTCATGAGTTGTATAGTAGCTCTTTGGAAATAGAAGATTCAACTTCAAAAGATAAAAAGAAATAGAAGATTCTTGTTTTGCAGGAAGGTGGGGCCGGCTAGCTATTTAGAAATAAAAGATGACATCATGACTAGCTTTATTAGTTGCAAACAAGATCCTTTAGAAAAAACTAAGGGGTTCGCAGACCCAATTACAAAAGAAAGTATTGAAAGTAAAACACAATTTAGCTATCTCATGTGTCAGTGCCATACGCGTCACTTAAACAATGCTTGTTTGCTGTATACTCCCTCCGTCCCAAAATATAAGAACGTTTTTAACACTAGTATAGTGTCAAAAACGTTCTTATATTCTGGGACAGAGGGAGTAGTCTTTACCACTTGTCTACAAGCAACGTCTATCTTACTCCAACAAAACCCCAAAAATTAGCCGCTGACGCAGCCGGCGACGCGGCAGTCACTCTCGCAGGGTTTGACGCACTTGGGCATGTATCCGTTCCAACAGCCGCTACATCCGGAGCACTGGCACATAACCTTGACCTTGGCATAGCACGCGTCAAAGCAGCGTTTGTCACAGTCGCTGCACAGTATCACTGGCGTCGGCGCAGGCGTGGGCGCTGCCCATTCGTCACAGTCGCTGCACGGTATCACCGGTGTCGGCGCAGGCGTGGGGGCTACCTCTGGTCCAAGCGACGGGCAGCGCCCCATGGAAGGCAGTACCAGGACTACGAGCATGGCGGTGACGAAGGCTGCCTTGAGAGCGAGGGTATTGGATGAACCTACAAAAGCCATTGTTTGTTCTGGACGCAGCAAGAAGTGGCTAGAGACTTCAGAGAGGAAGAGACAACTAGGCAGCACAATATATGTAGGAGCCAGGGATGATGTTATTTATAGGCATTCAAGAAAGAGCTCTAGGGTTAGCTACACCTCACTTAGTTTAGTATATGGATGGATCATCGATCTGAATTAAATGCACAAGCAAAGGTCGGTGCCATGCACGTTAGCAATTCCAAATTGCACTGGAGAGAAAGTTGACTTGAAGATACAAGTACAGACATACTATACTATATCGTACATGTATCATTTCTTTATATGTTACCAATGTGCCTTGAGCTTTGCACTCGCTCGTATTTTTTGAGATGCGCAGACGTTCAAGTCTAGTTGCGGTGACTGCTAAATATTGCAATGCTTTGTGTTTCTCTAGGAGTACGATGTCACGTTACCGACGATGAAACTGACATAAGCGCAAGGACACAAGAG
The DNA here is from genome assembly GCF_018294505.1 of Triticum aestivum. Taxonomy (NCBI): domain Eukaryota; kingdom Viridiplantae; phylum Streptophyta; class Magnoliopsida; order Poales; family Poaceae; genus Triticum; species Triticum aestivum. Next base: position 612,033,965 of record NC_057803.1, on the reverse strand, counting down.
TGACGTAGGTGATCTAGAAGAGATGACGCATTAGATTTTTGCCTAGTTGGAACAGAGAGAAAATAAACAGGCTACAAGTTTACAGCCGGCTGTTGCATGAGCTTCAACAAGTGAAACCTTATATAGCTGTCTCTTGGCTATACTATTAACCATGCTCTAAACTAGGCGAAGTAGATTTTGATATATGTGGAATTATTCTCTCTATTTATATTGAATATTATAAAATGTGTCGAAGCGAAGACAACTAATGCAACACCAAGTTAAAGGTAAGAGGTCTCGTCCATATGCATGTTAACTTCTATATTTATGTCCCCATTAACCTAATTCTCTTGTTATGCAAATATGGCACCTCAACATTCAACATGCATGAGAAAGGACACACCATAACATGCAACCATGCAAAGAAAAAGCCACCTCATCATGCATGAAAATTTCCATTTCATTATGATATGTATCTTATAAATAATCAAAAACAATAAATCATACTCACTCTGACCAAAACTAACTGACTCAACTTTGTACTAACTTACTTTCAGATTTAGTTCTCATATTATTACCTAAAATATTCATGTTTTCTACAACCAATTTTCATTGAAATATTGCAAGACATTTGCGCAACAACGTGCGGGGTATCATCTAGTTGTTAGTAATTCCAAGTTGTACTAGAGAGAAAGTTGACTTTTTTCTAAAAGTAAAGAAAGTTGATTTGGAGATACATATGGGAGCCGATGCGCATCTTAGCAGTGGCTGCCACCACAGATCTGGGCGCAGACACCACCATCATAGGGCCCTTCACACCACCACCATGCACCATCCTTGCCGCCACAAGCCACCACCGTGCCCTCTGCCAGCGCAGCGCCACCACTCGACCGCATCGGCCCGAGCCAGCCAGCGTCGAGCAGGGGAAGAGAGTCCCCGCTGCCGCCGCCCCAAACATGGCTTCGCCCGTCCGCGTGAGCCGGCGGCCGTGGGGTGGGGTGGGGGGCTTGAGGGCCAGTGGCTAGAATTTCCCCTTCACTAGAGGGAACGATCCCTTCATTTTACTTTTCTTGAGGTGATTTTAATCACGCTTGTAATATTACGCGATACTCAGTTGTAGAACATCAATACTTCCTCAAATTCATAGATAAGTGAAAGATTAAGTCATTGGATCTTGATATTGCCGAAGATGCCACAGGTATCTCGTTATCAACCGGGATGTCGTCTACAACTAAAAGAATATTCCACTATTATGATACATAGTAGACCATTAGGTTTGGTTAGACTTTTGTCAATGCTATACATGATATCGTATTGAAGACGAAGCAGTAGGATCGATGTCTAGCATATACATGATAACCCGCAAGTATAGGGGATCGCAACAGTTTTCGATGGTAAAGTATTCAACCCAAATTTATTGATTCGACACAAGGGGAGCCAAAGAATACTCTCAAGTATTAGCAGCTGAGTTGTCAATTCAACCACACCTGGAAACTTAATATCTGCAGCAAAGTATTTAGTAGCAAAGTAATATGATAGTAGTGGTAACGGTAACAAAAGGTAATGGTAGTAAAAGCAATGTTTTTGGTATTTTGTAATGATGATGGCAATAGCAACGGGAAAGTAAATAAGCGAAGAACAATATGTGGAAAGCTCGTAGGCAATGGATCAGCGATGGAAAATTATGCTGGATGCGGTTCATCATGTAACAGCCATAACCTAGGGTGACACAGAATTAGCTCCAGTTCATTGATATAATGTAGGCATGTATTCCGAACATAGTAATACATGCTTATGAAAAAGAACTTGCATGACATCTTTTGTCCTACCCTCCCGTGGCAGTGGGGTCCTTACGGGAACTATGGGATATTAAGGCCTTCTTTTAATAGAGTACCAGAACAAAGCATTAACACATAGTGAATACATGAACTCCTCAAACTACGGTCATCACCTGTAAGTATCCCGATTATTGTCACTTCGGGATTAACAGATCATAACACATAATAGGTGACTATAAACTTGCAAGATAGGATCAAGAACACTCATATATTGATGAAAACATAATAGGTTCAGATCTGAAATCATGGCACTCGGACCCTAGTGACAAGCATTAAGCATAGCAAAGTCATAGCAACATCAATCTCAGAACATAGTGGACACTAGGGATCAAACCCTAACAAAACTAACTCGATTACATGATAGATCCCATCCAACCCATCACCGTCCAGGAAGCCTCCGATTGAATTACTCATGCACGGCGGTGAGCATCATGAAATTGGTGATGGGGGATGGTTGATGATGATGATGGCGACGGATTCCCCTCTCCGGAGCCCCGAACTGACTCCAGATTAGCCCTCCCGAGAGGTTTTAGGGCTTGGCGGCGGCTCCGTATCGTAAAACGCGATGATTTCTTCTCTCTAATTTTTTTCTCCCCGAAACTCAATATATGGAGGTGGAGTTGGAGTCGGAGAGGCAACAGGGGGCCCACGAGGTAGGGGGCGCGCGCCCCCACCCTCGTGGAGAGACGGTGGGCTCCCTGGCCTTCATCTTTGGCAGGTATTTTTCTTATTTTCTGAAAAGTGGCTCCGTGAAGTTTCAGGTCATTCCGAGAACGTTTGCTCCTGCACCTAAATAACATCATGGTAATTCTTCTGAAAACAGCATCAGTCCGGATTAGTTCCATTCAAATCATGCAAGTTAGAGTCCAAAACAAGGGCAAAAGTGTTTGGAAAAGTAGATACGTTGGAGACGTATCAACTCCCCCAAGCTTAAACCTTTGCTTGTCCTCAAGCAATTCAGTTGACAAACTGAAAGTGATCAAGAAAAACTTTTGCAAACTCTGTTTGCTCTTGTAAATATGTAAAGCCAGCATTCAAGTTTTCAGCAAAGATTATAACTAACCACATTTGCAATAACGCATATAGATCTCAAGTTTACTCATATCAATAGCATAATCAACTAGCGAGCCATAATAATAAATCTCAGATGACAACACTTTCTCAAAATAATCATAATATGATATAACAAGATGATATCTTGCTAGCCCTTTCTGAGACCGCAAAACATAAATGCAGAGCACCTTTAAAGACCAAGGACTGACTAGACATTGTAATTCATGGTAAAAGAGATCCAGTCAAGTCATACTCAATGTAAACTAACAATAATGAATGCAAATGATAGCGGTGCTCTCCAACTGGTGCTTTTTAATAAGAGGATGATGACTCAGCATAAAAGTAAATAGATAGGCCCTTCGCAGAGGGAAGCAGGGATTTGTAGAAGTGCCAGAGCTCGGTTTTGAAACAGAGGTAAATAATATTTTGAGCGGTATACTTTCATTGTCAACATAACAACCAAGAGATGGCGATATCTTCCATGCTACACACATTATAGGCGGTTTCCCAAACAGAATGGTAAAGCTTATACTCCTCCTTCCACCAACAAGCATCAATCCATAGCTTGCTCGAAACAACGAGTGCCTCCAACTAACAAGAGTCCCAAGGGGAGTTTTGTTTGCAATTATTTTGATTTAGTTTGCATAAAGCATGGGACTAGGCATCCCGGTGACCAGCCATTTATCTCATGAGTGAGGAGCGGAGTCCACTCCTCTTGAGAATAACCCGCCTAACATGAAAGATACTGACAGCCCTAGTTGATACATGAGCTATTCGAGCATACAAAACATGATATTTATTTGCAGGTTTAGAGTTTGGTACATACAAATTTACTTGGAACGGCAGGTAGATACCGTATATAGGTAGGTATAGTGGACTCATGTGGAATAACTTTGGGGTTTAAGGGATTGGATGCACAAGCAGTTTTCCCGCTTAGTACAGGTGAAGGCTAGCAAAAGACTAGGAAGCGACCAGCTAGAGAGTGACAACAGCATGGACATGCATTAAAATTAATCAACACCGAATGCAAGCATGAGTAGGATATAATCCACCATGAACATAAATATCGTGAAGGGTATATTGATTTTGTTTCAACTACATGCGTGAACATGCGCCAAGTCAAGTCACTGAAATCATTCAGAGGAGGATACCACCCTATCATACCACATCATAACCATTTTAATAGCATGTTGGCACGCAAGGTAAACCATTATAACTCATAGCTAATCAAGCATGGCACAAGAAACTATGATCTTTAGTTGTCATTGCAAACATGTTTATTCATAATAGGCTGAATTAGGAACGATGAACTAATCATATTTACAAAAACAAAAGAGGTCGAGTTCATACCAGTCTTTCTTATCTCAGTCAGTCCATCATATAATCATCATTATTGCCTTTCACTTGCACGACCGAACGATGTGAATAATAATAAGAGTGCACGTGCATTGGACTAAGCTGGAATCTGCGGGCATTCAATAAACAGGAGAAGACAAGGCAATATGGGCTCTTTTGTCAGATAAACAATAATGCATATAAGAGCCACTTCAACAATTTAACTATGGTCTTCTCCTATCGACCCCCAAAGAAAAGAAATAAAACTATTTACACGGGAAAGCTCCCAACAAGCAAAAGAAGAACAGGGAATGTTTTTGGGTTTTCTTTTTAATTACTACTACAAGCATGGAAGGTAAATTAATTAAAAGCTACAACTATTTTTTTTTAGTTTTTCTTAAGGTTTATTAAACACACAAGAAGAAAGCATAAAAAGGAAAGTAAACTAGCATGGATCATACAATGAAAAAGTATGAGCACCGACATCTAACAATGAGTGTGTGAGCATAAGTGTAATGTCGGTGGGAAATACATACTCACCCAAGCTTAGGCTTTTGGCCTAAGTTGGTCTATGGCCACGGCTGGCCTGGCGAATATTCATAATAATAGCTGGGGTCGTACTGCGATGCAGCGGCTATCGCCTGCTGAGCTGCAGCGTGATGACGAGCGGCCTCCTCTCTCCTCTCGTACTCATCTGCCTCCTCTCTGGTAATAGTATATCCTCCTCTTGCCTGATAATCAAAGAAGGCAGGGGCAGGGAGAGTAATACGGATAACACGGCGTCTGTCAAAGATTAGTCGATACTGGAGAGGTGATTCGTTCCTCTCGACAAACTGGTGGTGAACCATAGCATTAAAATCTAGATAAGTAGGAGGTGATTCAATATCATCTTTGCGTATGGCTATACCAAGAAAATTAACTATGCGGGTTGCATAAATTCCACCAAAGAAATCTCCATTAAGTCTATTAAGATGCAACCTACGTGCAACAATGGCTCCCAAATTATATGATTTATCTCCTGACACAGCACTCCTAAGAATACTGAGATCGGGGACACACATGTGACATGCCTCATCTTTACCATTTATGCATCTACCTATGAAGAGAGCAAAATAATGTATAGCAGGAAAGTGGATGCTCCCTATGGTAGCTTGTGTAATATCTCTAGATTCTCCCACAATTATGCTAGCAAGAAAATCTCTAAATTCAGATTTGCGAGGATCCCTTATACTACCCCATTGTGAAAGTTTTCATGCAGTGGTAAAATCCTCTAAGTCCATAGTGTAAGATTTATCATAAAGATCAAACAGGACAGTTGGAGAATTACGTGAAGTTGAAAATTCAAACCTCCTCACAAAGGTTCTGATGAGGTTGTGATACTGGCTGCACTTATCTTCCTTGAAGCTCACAAGATCAACGTTACGCAAATATGCGTTGAATTCTTCCTTAATTCCTGCTCGATCTATAAAGTTCTCAGAAGGCCGTTCACAAGGATGCACTGGAGCGTCTATTGGTGGCTTTTCATCAGCATCACACATTGCAAGCCTAGGTCCTTACTTCCTTGAAGAACCACCTTGGAACATTTTCCTAAGCATTTTTCCTTCTCTGGAAAATTCTGAAATTTTTTAGTAACTTCAAAATAAAAGTAAACCAAACTCAATAATATTGATAACAACTACTCCTACAAGTGTCTAGAGCCTATATCATGCACCAAAACTACTTTTGACCATATAAATTTGACATGCAAGCTCAAGAACAGGGTCACCTAAGGAGCAAAAATTTGCAATGAATAAAACACTAGAACAAAAACTAATTGGACCAATGGAGGAGTCACATACCAAGGAACAATCTCCCCAAGCAGTTTTGTGAGAGGTGCTTTGAGCAAGGAGATCGAAAATGGCAGCAAAACGAGCTTGGACTCAGGTTTGAGCTGGTTATTCGTGTTTGGGGGAGGAAGAAGGAGTGTATGGGTGAAAGGATAAGTGGAGGGGGGCCACCGTGGTCCCACGAGGCAGGGGGCGCGCCCTCCACCCTCGTGGGCAGGTGGTTGACCCCCCTGGTGTGTTCTCAGTGCCAAATATTCTCAAATATTCTGAAAAAATCATATTTAAATTTCAGGGCATTTGGAGAACTTTTATTTTCGAGGTATTTTTATATTGCACGGATAATCAGATAACAGACAGAAAAATATTTATTTTTATTTTTATTTAATATAAATAACAGAAAGTAAAAGTGGGGTACAGAAGGTTGTGCCTTTTAGTTTCATCCATCTCATGATCATCAAAAGGAATCCACTAACAAGGTTGATCAAGTCTTGTTAACGAACTCATTCCGAATAACATGGAACCGGAGAAATTTCGAATAACACCATGTCACCTCAACGGGGATATGCACATCCCCAATAATAAGAATATCATATTTCTTCTTGATAGTAGGAAGAGGAAATTCAAAACCTCCAAATATAATCGATGACATTTTTCCAATAGAGTTGATACTATGAACTTGAGGTTGTTTCCTCGGAAACTGTACCGTATGCTCATTACCATTAACATGAAAAGTGACATTGCCTTTAGTGCAATCAATAACAGCCCCTGCAGTATTCAAAAAGGGTCTTCCAAGAATAATAGACATACTATCGTCCTCGGGAATATCAAGAATAACAAAGTTCGTTAAAATAGTAACGTTTGCAACTAGAACAGGCACATCCTCACAAATACCGACAGGTATAGCAGTTGATTTATCAGCCATTTGCAAAGATATTTCAGTAAGTGTCAACTTATTCAAATCAAGTCTACGATATAAAGAGAGAGGCATAACTAACACCGGCTCCAAGATCACATAAAGCATTTTTAACATAGTTTCTTTTAATGGAGCATGGTATAGTTGGTACACCGGGATCTCCAAGTTTCTTTGGTATTCCACCCTTAAAGGTATAATTAGCAAGCATGGTGGAAATTTCAGCTTCCGGTATCTTTCTTTTATTTGTAATTATATCTTTCATGTACTTAGCATAAGGATTGGTTTTGAGCATATCAGTTAATCGCATACGCAAAAAGATAGGTCTAATCATTTTAGCAAAGCGCTCAAAATCCTCATCATCCTTTTTCTTGGATGGTTTGGGAGGAAAAGGCATGGGTTTCTGAACCCATGGTTCTCTTTCTTTACCATGTTTCCTAGCAACAAAGTCTTTCTTATCATAACGTTGATTCTTTGATTGTGGGTTATCAAGATCAACAACAGGTTCAATTTCTATGTCATTATCATTACTAGGTTGAGCATCATTATTAACATTATCACTAGTTTCAGGTTCATTACCAGATTGTGTTTCAGCATCATAAATAGAAATATCATTTGGATTCGCAGGTGTTTCAGTAATAGGTTCACTAGAATCATGCAAAGTCCTATCATTTTTCTTTTTCTTCCTTTTAGAAGGACTAGGTGCATCTATATTATTTCTCTGAGAATCTTGCTCAATTCTCTTAGGGTGGCCTTCATGATACAAAGGTTCCTGAGTCATTCTACCAGTTCTAGTAGCCACTCTAACATCATTATCATTATCTTTACTATTCAATTCATTGAGAAAATCATTTTGAGCTTTAAGTACTTGTTCTACTTGAGTGGTAACCATAGAAGCATGTTTACTAATAAGTTTAAGTTCACCTTTGACATTAGCCATATAATCACCCAAGTGTCCAAGCATATTTGAATTGTATTTCAATTATCTACCAAAATAAGCATTAAAATCTTCTTGCTTAACCATAAATTTATAAAACTCATCTAAGCATGGGCTAGCAAACTTAGTAAATGGAATTTCAGCTTTATCATATCTATAGAGAGAATTTATCTTTACTACCTGTGTCGGGTTATCAAGACCATGAGTTTCTTCAATAGGTAATGGATTAAGATTATATGTTTCTTCAACAGGCGGTAAATTAAGACCATGTATTTCTTCAATAGGAGGTAAATTCTTAACATCTTCAGCTTTAATATCTTTTTCTTTCATATATTTCTTTGCCTCTTGCATATCTTCAGGACTGATAAATAGAATACCCCTCTTCTTCGGAGTTGGTTTAGGAATAGGCTCAGGAATTGGCTCCGAAGGTGTCCAATTATTTTCATTTGTCAACATATTATTCAATAGGATTTCAGCTTCATCCGATGTTCTTTCCCTGAAAACAGAACCAGCACAACTATCCAGGTAATCTCTGGAGGCATCGGTTAGTCCATTATAAAAGATATCAAGTATTTCATTTTTCTTAAGAGGATGATCAGGCAAAACATTAAGTAATTGGAGAATCCTCCCCCAAGCTTGTGGGAGACTCTCTTCTTCAATTTGTACAAAATTATATATATCCTTTAAAGCAGCTTGTTTCTTTATGAGCAGGGAAATATTTAGCAGAGAGTAATAAATCATATCCTGGGGACTACGCACACAACCAGGATCAAGAGAATTAAACCATATCTTAGCATCACCCTTTAATGAGAACGGAAATATTTTAAGGATATAAAATATCGAGTTCTCTCATCTTTAGTAAACAGGGTAGCTATATCATTCAATTTAGTAAGATGTGCCACAACAGTTTCAGATTCATAACCATGAAAAGGATCAGATTCAACCAAAGTAATTATATCAGGATCAACAGAGAATTCATAATCCTTATCAGTAACAAAGATATGTGAAGTAGCAAAAGCAGGGTCAGGTTTCATTCTAGCATTTAGAGATTGCTTACTCCATTTAGCTAATAACCTTTTGAGTTCATTTCTATTTTGGCAAGCTAAATTAGCTAAAGAAGCTTCTTGATCAAAAACATAACCCTTGGGGATAACAAGTGATTCTTCATCATCACTTTCATCAGTATCATCAGATTCAATATTTTCAATTTCTCTAGCCCTAGCAAGTTGTTCATTAAGAAAATCACTAAGTGGCATAGTAGTATCAGGCATAGAGGTAGTTTCATCAGAAGTATCATGCATAGCAGAAGTGGCATCATCAATAACATGCGACATATCAGAACGAATAGCAGAAGCAGGTGTAGGTGTCACAAACTTACTCATAACAGAAGGTGAATCAAGTGCAGAGCTAGATAGCAGTTCCTTACCTCCCCTCGTAGTTGAGGGATAGATTTTGGTTTTTGGATCTCTCAAGTTCTTCATAATGATAAGCAGATATATATCCCAAGTGACTCAAAGAATAGAGTATGCTCCCCGGCAACGGCGCTAGAAAATAGTCTTGATAACCCGCAAGTATAGGGATCGCAACAGTTTTCGAGGGTAAAGTATTCAACCCAAATTTATTGATTCGACACAATGGGAGCCAAAGAATACTCTCAAGTGCAGCTGAGTTGTCAATTCAACCACACCTAGAAACTTAATATCTGCAGCAAAGTATTTAGTAGCAAAGTAATATGATAGTAGTGGTAACGGTAACAAAAGGTAACGGTAGTAAAAGCAATGTTTTTGGTATTTTATAGTGATGATAGCAATAGCAACGGGAAAGTAAATAAGCGAAGAACAATATGTGGAAAGCTCGTAGGCAATGGATCAGTGATGGAGAATTATGCCGGATGCGGTTCATCATGTAACAACCATAACCTAGGGTGACACAGAACTAGCTCCAGTTCATTGATATAATGTAGGCATGTATTCCGAACATAGTCATACGTGCTTATGGAAAAGAACTTGCATGACATCTTTTGTCCTACCCTCCCGTGGCAGCGGGGTCCTTACGGAAACTAAGGGATATTAAGGCCTCCTTTTAATAGAGTACTGGAACAAAGCATTAACACATAGTGAATAAATGAACTCCTCAAACTACGGTCATCACCGATAATTATCCCGATTATTGTCAATTCGGGGTTAACGGATGATAACACATAATAGGTGACTATAGACTTGCAAGATAGGATCAAGAACACTCATATATTGATGAAAACATAATAGGTTCAGATCTGAAATCATGGCACTCGGGCCCTAGTGACAAGCATTAAGCATAGCAAAGTCATAGCAACATCAATCTCAGAACATAGTGGACACTAGGGATCAAACCCTAACAAAACTAACTCGCTTACATGATAGATCCCATCCAACCCATCACCGTCCAACAAGCCTACGATGGAATTACTCACGCACGGCGGTGAGCATCATGAAATTGGTGATGGGGGATGGTTGATGATGACGATGGCGACGGATTCCCCTCTCCGGAGCCCCGAACGGACTCCAGATCAGCCCTCCCGAGAGGTTTTAGGGCTTGGCGGCGGCTCCGTATCGTAAAACACGATGATTTCTTCTCTCCGATTTTCCCCGAAACTCAATATATGGAGGTGGAGTTGGACTCGGAGAGGCAACAGGGGGCCCACGAGGTAGGGGGGCGCGCCCCCACCCTCATGGAGAGACGGTGGGCCCCCTGGTCTTCATCTTTGGCAGGTATTTTTCTTATTTTCTGAAAAGTGGCTCCGTGAAGTTTCAGGTCATTCCGATAACGTTTGCTCCTGCACATAAATAACATCATGGTAATTCTGCTGAAAACAACGTCAGTCCGAGTTAGTTCCATTCAAATCATGCAAGTTAGAATCCAAAACAAGGGCATACGTGTTTGGAAAAGTAGATACGTTGGAGACGTATCAATACACAAGTAGCACTCATATTTGCTATGATCCTTTAATTGCATTTTAGTAGGTCGAGACAAAATTTCACAAACTTGGCAAACTTAAATAGAAGATTATTGAAACCCTACATGGAAATGCTATCAACCCCACAATATGGAAACCCTTTTCCACATCCTAAATGTATTTTGACTAATCAATTCACTTGCTAATTAAAACTCAAAGCCTTAGTATAGCCTTGGGCTATGGTTAACAAGAGTTATTAGTCTATAAAAATCCTTGCATCAGGTTCCTTAGCAATCACGGTGCCAATGGAGAAGTGTATCCAATTTGCCTCGATCGAAGTCACAAACCATGTCATAAAATCCTCCTTGATCAGGTTTTGGAAAAACTAAGAAGGACACCCCATCAGGTCAGGGAGCATCATTGGCATATAGGAGGAGAAGATGTCAAGTTTTATTTCCTCAGTAAAAGGCTTCTCCAAGGAAGCATTGTCAGTAAGTAAATCAGACTCTCTCTAAAAATTAGAGTCAAGATGGATCATAGATGTTAGGTTTTGGTTTTTGTCCAAAGAGTTTCAGAGGAGTTAGAAGCTAGAGGGAGCATCTTGGAGTTAGAATGGACCGTGTCGTCAGACACATGAGACAATCCAACAACTTCCTCCTTTAATTTTCAACCGCCTGAAAATAGGAATTATACCTATATGCATAAATTCTCTCGAGATATCTACCAAGCCTTAGTTTCCTTGGATTTCCAAAAAGCATCCAACTCCTTAGAGATTTCTTTCAACCCATCCCTTGCTAGTGTGTCGTACGGGTATTACTGTAGCCAGACGACCGCTGCTCACGCCAGCCCAGGACACACTGGGGTGAGCGTTTACAACATGTATGATAAACACAGGCAATATTTGTAAGCCATTGTTTCTTGAACAATACAAAATAGCCATAAGATGGTACTTTACAAAGACAGAGGCAGCGGAAAATATCTTTTATGGTAGCATGAACTTGGAGTGACGCCAGTCCAAAGGGATCTAGTGGGTTACTCTCCTAGCGCACGAACACTCCGGCTTCTCCCTAGTGGAAGACGGATCCACTGTTGAATCTGGCCACGTATAAAGCCATTACTTTGAATGTATTCTCAAGTCAACCATATAACATATATCTTAAGCAAAGCAATCCATGGCATTGAATCATGCATCAACTACGATATCAATAGAGGTAATTGCACCGGTGGTGCCTGGACTTGCCACTGATGTTCACTTTGGTGCCTGAACTTGAAGAATACATCAAACTGGTTCCAATACTTGACACTCTTGTTCAAATATGGTTCAAATCACGTTCGGATACGTCCATATGGCTTACTCGGCAGGCCAACATGGCTGACTTGCAAAATATGTCTCCATGCCCATCGGGTCCCACCTGTTAGGGTGCAACATAAAATAAATAAACAAAATAGATGGTTACCCAGGTATCGATCCGATGACCACACACATAGTGGGCGATGGGTGCGGACCACTTACTCTATACGATGGCATGCACACTCTGAAATTATAAATAAAAATTAGTAAACAACAGTCACAATAATAAAGATATGTCCGTGTAGTTTCAATATTCACGTAATTAAAATAATTCTTATGAATTCTAAAAATGTATTCATAATTTTAAAAAGCATTCACATGTTTAATAAACTTAATATGAAAATTTAAAAAAAATACATTTTCAAAAAGTTAATATAATTTTTAATACCTTCATGATTTTAAAATAATATTCAAGTGGTTCTTTTATAGAATATTAGTTTTTTTGCTGTTTTACGTGGCCTTTTCACATAAAAATATTCTTGTGTTATAAATAATATGCATACAAAAAATAAGTTACATTTTAGGATCTATAATCTCGGGGAACACTAGGCTATTAATTAATTTTCCACAAACATTTTCTAATTCATTTTTATTCAAATATATATTTTAACAAATGAATAAACTTTATTAAAACACGTGAACACTTTTTTCAAACAAGAAACGCATTTCCTAAAAGCATGAAAATTTTATATACTACACGAACATTATATTAACACATGAGATTTTGAAAATTGTATATATATTTTTAATTAAAATATATATACATTTTACAAGTTTTAATTTTCATTAAGTATATGAACACTTTTATAATTGAACATACATTTTAGAATGCATAAATATTAATATAATTATGTGAATACTTATTTTATTTATAATTATTATAATTTACATACTTTTATTTCTTTTTAGGGGGATATTTTGTTATTTCAAAAAAATGGACAGAAAACTAACACGTGCAAAATGGGCCGAACTGACTGCAGCCCATTTGACCCCAGGAGTGTGATGTATAAGCAACTCAAAAAGAAAAAGAGTGATGTATAAGATATATGAGATATATATATATATATCTGCGCGCACAACAATAAGGTATATCTATCCTCATCTGATCAGAAGCACAGTTGGGCGGACTGGTTATGCAGAGGTCATTTGTTCGAACCCCAGCGGCGACTTAAACTTTGGTTATGTTTTTTAGTTTATTTGCGGCTGACAGGTGGGGCCTGATGGTCATACGGACATATATTGGCCTCGCGACACGTTGGCATGCCTAGTCAGCCATATGGACGTATCCAAACATGATTTGAACCGTATTTGAACAAGAGTGCCAAGTATTGGAACCAGTTCGGTGTATTTTAAAAATTCATGCACCAAAGTGAACATCGGTGGCAAGTTAAGGCACCGCTGGTGCAATTACCTCATATCAATACTAGCTACCATTTCCTATCAAATTATGTAGCAAGATTAATGGCTGAAATAAGTACATTATGAGGAAGATAAAGCATGTCAAGTAAATTTCATAATCAGGTTATTCCAAGACCCTCCTTTAATTATTCCAAGATCCTCCTCAAGTTCTCACAATCATCCAACCGACTTGCTCATATCCACTCATGGTTGTACGTCTAGTTTCTTGACATCACCTGATGTCCATGCGCCTACACTGTAAGTCCAATAATTCTCGCCTTTCCATAACTCATTTCCAGCATTAACATTACTTAGGTTTGTACCTCCAGACTAGACACACAATAGTGTACCCTCAAAATTAAGGTATTATTCACCATGGTAGATACTCCCTCCGTTCCGAATTACTTGTTTTGGATTTGTCTAGATACGGATGTATCTAGCATCTCTAGATACATCCGTATCTAGACAAATCCAAAATAAGTAATTCGAAACGGAGGGAGTACAAGATGTTGCCATTGCGACCAAGTGGAGCTGTGGCAACCAAGGCAAGGAAAGCTCGTCGTCAGGATCCATACATACATATGTACACGCGCAGCTGACAAACGTATACGAGAAAGCGAAAAATCAAGTCATTTGCTACCAACATTACCGGACAGTCACTAAAGATAACAAACGAGCACTTCCATTATACACCAAGCAAGTTATTCAAACTTCTCGAGCATGTATTGCTCCACACTAGTGCATGAAAGCAACTTCGCAAAGAAAAAGGCTTTGCAATATTTCAACGGTCATGCCTTGAGTTGAATAGAGGATGGCGTTTTTTTTTCACGAGAGGTGACTTGGTCTTCATCCATTGTCAACACAAGTGCAAGATTCCACCGCTTGGTGTTGGTGTTGCCTTCTGATATCTTCAAAGATTCCATCGCTTCCCTGCACATAATACCCACAATCATCAGCGGTGTGGATAATGCATGCAAGATTACAAACAATACGGTCACATGGCTTTCTTCTATAATACTCCCTCCGTCCGGAAATACTTGTCAGTGACTGACAAGTATTTTCGGACGGAGAGAGTACTAGAACATGAAACTTCTCTCATTGAGGGGTGCAAAAAGGGCACATGCCATAAATCTAGGAAATAGACCGATACTACCATTGGTCAAGTGTTTAGTAAGCACATAAGAGCAGAAGTCAGGATAACATGTTCCCAATATATCACAAACACTGACATGTGCCGAAGCATGCATGCAACGATGCAAAAAGGGGATAACATACATTTCCTTGTATTTCTTTATATGATTTTACTTGGCCAAATCATCTTTTCTCTAGTATTTTACGGTATACCTAATAATTTCTCTGTGTGCTGATTTTCATAGTGGACAAAGTAACAACCTACATTGTCTAACATTTATCTTCAAAATGCAGAGAATAGATATGCTGAAATTTCTTTGTGATGAAATGCTCAACACAGTCCTGATAAGAGAACATATAGAAAAATGTCCAGATAAGTTCAATGATCTCCAGAAGAAGTTTATGCTTTGAATTATGCATTGAAGGATTTGAAAGATAAGGAGGAAATGAGGACTTCATATGGTGAAATGGATACTTTATCGGACCAGATTTCAAAAGTGCATGAGTCAATTGGCACAGTAGAGTCAGAGCTTAATATGGCATCCCTGAGAAGAGATTTTCGGGAAAGGATTCCTTGGGTCGACTGTACTGGGTGTTAGGACGATCTGGTAAACGTCCTTTACTGGTTGCTGATGGGTCTACTTCTGATTGTAAAGGGTGGAATTCTGCATCTGTCGTTGTTTATGAATCGGATGAAGAAATCCGTAGCCTTGTTGACTGGCTAAGGGAATACGATCCAAGGGAGAAGGAGCTGAAACGTGCTATCCAGCAGTGGCAGTGGCAGTGGCAGCGGCAGAGGCATCTTCATCACCAGCTGGGTAATTTTGTTCTCAGTGATCCTCCAGTATCATCCAATGGGTCGTCGAACAGCAGCGAGCAGCAGCTTATGGAACTTCCCAGTACCAAGGCTGCAGCAATTTTGGGGCAAACATGCCGCTGCGACTGCTTAGAGCCTATATGGCCTGCTCAACACTACTGCACAACATGTCATGAGACTTACTTCACGTCAACGGAGTATGAAGATCATGCTGGAAAGTGCAATGGACATGTCAACAACGAGAAGGATTCTGTTCGTCCTAGCTCCACCTCTGGGTCCACAAAACCGATGAAGTCATGCCCACATGACTTTGAAGAGATTTGCAGAAAATTTGCCACCAATGATTCTAACAAGGAGATAGTGAAGGATATTGGACTTATTGGATCAAACGGAGTTCCGTCTTTTGTCCCTTCACGTGCAGCTTTTATTGATGCTCCAGTCATTCTTAGATGACAGCCCAAATGATGATTGGGTTTCCAGCTCCTTAGAGGAATGCCAGGCAATGCCTGCACAAAAGTTAGGGCCTGAGGGGTCTAATTCTGCTCAAAATTGTCCTGCAGCTAGTACTTCCTGTGATGAAAATGTGTCAAAATCTAAGGAACCAGCCCCTGATACTGATACTACTTCCTGTGAGGAAGCAGCATCTTCTGCAACAGACAAGCCAACAACAAGATTGCTAGCTGTTAACGGTGGCTTGGTTCCGGAGTCATCACTGAGGCCTGTTACAGGAAGAAACTCTCATATCCTGAAGCAACAAAAGATAAATTTGCTTGATATAGATGCAGCGTTGCCAGAGGAAGCTTTGACAACCTCAAAGTCTCAACAAATGCGAAGGCGTTCATGGCGTGCTTTCGTCAAGCATGCAGAATCAATATCCGAGGTGACTTCATCATCTATTTATTCACCTTAATTTGTGCCACACAAAATATATATATTAAAAGCTCTCTAACATCATCATTTCCATACAAAATAAATGCTTGAGAGGGCTGTTATTAGCCACTGCACTGATTAATCGTATCTATTCTATGCCTCTTCCAGATGGTACTGGCGACCAGCATGTTGGAGAGAGTGATAAAATCCGAGTTCCTGAAGAATGATTGGTGGTACTGGTCCTCCTTTACAGTAGCCATGAAGACCTCAACTGTATCCTCGCTCGCTCTCAGGATCTACACTCTCGACAACTGTATCATGTACACCAAGCAGACTAACACTGTGCCACCGGCTGACAGTACAAAGGTTGTGAACAAGGGGAGGAAGGGGAAAGAGCCAGAACCATCAGCGTCGTAATTTGCGCCGCTTGATCTATTGTATACCCCAAACTTAGATGCTCCGCTTTGTTATGTGCAACAATGTGATGCTGTGGTGATAGACAGAGATGGTATAGACATAGTCTTTGGTTATTATGTGGTCCCTTGAGGCTTTAGAGCTAGCTTTGATTCTGGTGTTCAACGCTGCAACCTTGACCGTTCATTTTAATAAGCCATATTTACCAGACTATAGTTGTGCGCCTTAGATATGTTAGGGCCAGCGAAGAAGGAAAATGCATTGTTTAGAGGATGGCATCAGCAAGAGCTGGCGTTTAATTTTTCCGCCAGGAGCAGCTGCATGCGGGCGTAGTAGCTTTTCCTTTTAGGCTAACCATTTTGGCTTTCAGGGATACAGATAATTTATGTTAGGTCTGATAAGCCGAGGATCTGGTGCCATTTGTACCCACCTCAGGGGCGGCGCCAGGGGTCTTCTTGGGTATTCGGTTGAATACCCAAGATTTTGACAAATCATTGAAATTTTATATAAAACAGGCGATTTTTTTTTGCAAAACAGTGATGATTTGGGCAAAATGAATACCCTCCTCCAAAATGAATACCCATCCTCTAGAACCTGGCGCCGCCACTGACCCACCTTCACATGATTGACAACACTCCAGCTCCAGCGTATCCTCCATCACCTCACGCCGGTGAATTTGCCATGAAGGACACTTCTTTGGTATTAGTGTCACGCGTAGCTGGTTGCTTCTTGCTTTGAAGACTTGCTTGACCGTGCTCCCATTAACACCTGCAAATCCCCCCCCCCCCCTCCCCCCCTCCCCACACACACACGCCAATTGACACCAAGGACAAGCTCCCGTGGGTTGATGGGCCGCGCGTCGACGATTCCTCCGCCTACCACAGCCTCGCCGGGGTGCTGCAGTAACCTCACCATCACCTGCCCCCAGCTGGCCTACACCATGCAACAGATTTGCCTCCACGCATCTGCCACCAACAGCTGATCAAGTTGGTGCTTCAGTACATGCGCGGGAGGCGGGACACCATCTCTTGGCTTGCACCTCCCCGGCACGTCTAGCTTGGATCTGTGCGCCTTCACTAACGTTGACTTTGCTGGCTGCCTCGACACTCACCGCTCGACGTCCGTGTTTTGCATCTACCTTGGGTTATGCCTTTGTCTCCTGGTCTTCTAAGCGACAAGCCACTGTCTCCCGGTCCAACGCCAAGGCAGAGTATCGTCGTGGCATTGCCAACGTAGTTGGAAAGTGCTTCTAGCTACGCCAGCTGCTTGGTGAGCTCCTCACCCCGGTGACCAAGGCCACACTCGTCTTCCACGACAATGTCTCGGCGGTCTATCTCTTTGGCGAACCAAGTGCACCACGAGCATACCAAGCACGTGGAGATGGACATCCATTTTGTCCGCGAACATGTTCACATTGGCGAGTTCCGCGCCCTCCGCATCCACACCAAGCAAAGGTCACTGATATCATGACCAAAGGCTTGGCTAGGGACATTTTTCTTCGATACAGGTCCAGTGTTTGCGTCGCTCCATACAAGTCGTGGGCATGGTAGTGCCGCATGTCCTGTTGAGTAGTGCACACGTTCTGCCGGTTGTGGTCTCTCTAACATGGTATTAGATGCTCCCGGTCTGACTAGCCCCTTTGCTTCAATCTCCGATCCTCCTGCTTCCACTGCTATGGATGGCCATCAGGATTCCTCTGACTCCTCCGAGGATGGCGCCGCCCTTCCCCTGGTGGCCGCTCCTTGTACCTCGTCGTTGTCGGCCTCTATGCTTCAGACGATCGACATTCGTCAACACGTTCCGGTCACTCTCGACCTCCTAGCCGGCAACTACTCACAGTGGCAACGCCATTTCGACACTGTAATCAGGATGTTCGGCCTCCACAATCACGTCAACGCCGACATGATTCCCCAACCCAATGACCCCGAGTGGCTGATGGCGGGCCACGCCATGGTTCACCGGCTCTACACTATGATCTCACCTGAGCTGTTTGACGCCTTGATGTAGCCTGAAGACACGTGCTCACAGTTTGGGCGGCCATCAACGGCATCTCCTGGGACAACTAGCCCTCGCGTGTTGTGTACATCAACGCCGAGTACCACACCGTCGTGCAAGGTGACATGATGATCATGCAGTACTACACCAAACTTAAGACCTATGCTGACCAACTGCGATCTCGGCCAGCCTGTGACAGAGACTCGGCAAGTCTTCCACCTCTTGCGTGGGCCTGGGCATCAGTACGATGGTGTGATCCCACACATTACTTGCGCGGCGGCAGGGCTTTCACGCTCTCGTCGGTTGGCGAAATAGCCTATAACTGACGCTTAATGCACATAATAGGATCGCAGATGATGGGATGAGTTTAGGGCGGCAGGGGCTTGCGGTGCTCCTGTCCGCGCACTGGTTGGCGAAATAGCCTACAACCGGCGCTTAAGGCACGGAATAGGATCGGGAAATAGGATCAGGGATGAGCTTAGGGAGGCGGGGGGCTTGCGGTGCTCCAGACCAGGCAATGGTGCGACGGTGAGCTTTTGTTAGAATTTTGCCCACATGATCGATCACATCAAATCACAGACGAACACAGGCATACACGAAAACTTTCACCGATTGTTGGAATTTCGCCCACAGGATCGATCACATCAAATCACAGATGAACACAGGCACACGCGAAAACTTTCGTCAAAGGTACGTGTCGTGCCTTTCTTTTCCCTCTTTTTATTTTCTCCTTTTTTGACTCACGGTGTTACAATAAAGTCACGCCCTAGGCTGTGCTTATATATGCACGAGCCGACCCAAGGACCTCCTAAACCGACTAGTATTCTGGACTCCAAACGCTTACACGGACATGGCTAAATGTCTAGTACTTGGACTCCTAATTTCCTATTAGGCTACTGCTCAAAATACCACACGACATGCAAGCCGTATACAACTAGGACACCTAATCACCGGCCACCCTCATAATGATTAGCTTAAACCTATTTTTATTAGGACAAGATTATTAGATTATTGCTAACAATCTCTTCCTAATCTTGACTCCACGTCTTCTTGTCGACTCATCTGCTCACACCATGACAAGTTAAATTGTTAGGCTTCATTGATTGCAACAATCTCTCCCCAATTTCAACTTGGCGAATTTACGGACCACCTCAAATATGCCTTGAACTACCCAGCCTCGCTAGTAACCTGTGGAATTCCCCACCCGGTGGACTTCACCATCCACCCTAGCAAGATACATGCCGACTCCTTGTGGATCACACCACCCCGTGCACTACACCATGCACTTCAGCCTCATGTAGAGACATGGCCTCATTGAAGAGACTCACCTTCACTGGTTTACCGTCCCCGCATAGTTGAAGTTGATCCTCTCGTCGAGACACAGACGACCTGGGCTTCATCTTCATCTTCAACGCCTCCTCACAGAGACAAGCACTTGGACATGACAACGACCGACCGACCGTGCTAACCCGCACGACTCCTTGACTCTAACTCCCGGATGACGATCTTGACGACTTTCCAGCACCGCATCACCGCACCACCGCTCCCGTCAACGATCTCCATCCGCCACCTTGCCGACGACAGCCTGACGTCTCCCTCCTTGTCGCTCCGATGAACGACGATCGCTTGTTCCTCCTCTTTGCCGCATCATCTAGCGACTTCATGGCCCGCTCTTCCTCGTCGCTGCACCACCCAGCAACCATATCGCCCACCCTGAGGCGCTAGCAGATCGCCACCCCGGGGCAAGCGCGGCTTCAAATCGACCTAGCTCTGATATCAATTGTTGGAATTTCGCCAACAGGATCGATCACATCAAATCACAGACGAACACAGACACATGCGAAAACTTTCGCCAAAGGCACGTGTCGTGCCTCTCTTTTCCTTCTTTTTATTTTCTCCTTTTTTGACTCACGGTGTTACAATAAAGTCATGCCCTAGGCTGTGATTATATATGCACGAGCCGACCCAAGGACCTCCTAAACCGACTAGTATTCTGGACTCCAAACGCTTACACGGACATGGCTAAACGTCTAGTACTTGGACTCCTAATTTCCTATTAGGCTACTGCTCAAAATACCACACGACATGCAAGCCGTATACAACTAGGACACCTAATCACCGGCCACCCTCATTATGATTAGCTTAAACCTATTTTTATTAGGACAAGATTATTAGATTATTGCTAACAATCTCTTCCTAATCTTGACTCCACGTCTTCTATGCTTCTCCGGTCTTGGCTCGTTGTAGATCACCCCTTGTCGACTCATCTGCTCGCACCACAACAAGTTAAATTGTTAGGCTTCATTGATTGCAACAGCTTTGGCCCAGAAGTTCATCTCGACTCCTCCGATTTGCTTGCTCCTCGGCCCAACTTCTCCCTCACGAGCGGCTGGTAAATATGGTGGCTTGGTTCTCGTCCTCAGTTGCCGAGATTTAGGGCTGATTGCTGATAGGCACATCATCTATGTATCTTGATTAACCCACGAGGTTATATACTTCTTCCCTCGATTTTATTTTGCCCAATAGGTTTGTAGTAGAAGTGGGTACAGGTTACTCGATCTAATATAACATCCAGGGATGCTGCGTCGGTGGAGCAGATCAAACGGCTGGGCCACTCAAATGTCATTTTTCATCAGTTAAGAGTTAAGTCACAGATGCTTGACTCGGTCTATTTTGTTCTGTCCAGTAGGTTATGTGCGTACAGGTTACTTGAGCTTTATTGTCACTCGGTTAATCCCTGTCATACAGAATTACAAGTTGCATTGCAAATTTGTGGAACAAGCAGATGCATTACAGGCTATTCAACGTTTATTTTCGTTCAGTTAATCCATCCATGGCATATAGAACTAGAAGTCGCATCACAAATTTGTGAAACAAGCATTACATCCGGTTAATCCCAGTTACATGTTACTTGCTCGAGTTTCTCTAGTAGAGACAACGAGTTGCATTGCAAATTTATGATTATAAAATCGATCTGGACATCAATTTTTCTTGTTTGCAAGCACCACCTTTGACCAAAAGCTTACAAGCAACCTTCTGTTGGAGCTCTTCAGCGATGAGCGCCGTTTTTTTGCTTGGTTTGGTCATCTATATAGCAAATGATCAATCAGTTAGACATCCATCACTTGGGTAACAAACGCTTTTACCACTTGGCTAACACTAGTAATGATAGCAAGCAAGTACAACTAATTCGTGAATAGATCAAAGTATAGCAGATTTAGCTGTACAAAAGGAACAAACAACTCTGTCCAGGTTGAGACTCGTGATCTAGTTCATTAGATTATTCTTCGAAAAATTGCAAGTGTCAAGTGCACTGTCTGAACTTAGCACCATTAGATTATTCAAGAGGCACATCATTTTGCTGAATGGAAATTGTAAATGACAGATGTATTCTCTTGAGAATAAATACATATGGCACCTTTAAAATTGTTAGATTGTGTCGAATATAATGTACAAGGTAGGTTATAGTTGGACTTGTAGTTGTATTGTGCTTAGATAGGATACCGAGTCGTGTCCAAGTAGGACACTTGTATCCTAGACCTCTCATATATAGCGGAGCTAGGCACACGATGTAACCTATGCCAACATAATAGCACCGGAACGCGGGGGAAGCCGACGGCATGTGCCGGTGTACAGGGCGACCGGGTGCGGTATTGTAGCGGTGTCATGGGGAGGAGCGCCCATAGTCAGGCCCCGGGGATGTAACCATATCGGTGAACCTCGTTAACAAATCTCGGTGTCGCGCTCGTGTGATTGCTTGGTCCTCGGATGATCGACAGTATGCCTTGAATTTGTTTTAACAAGTGGTATCATGAGCAAGGTTATGAAGAGGCTGTGGAAGTTGATCTAGAGGAAATATTGAGTTCGAGATACAGCCGGTTGCGGTGTGGTTCTTGGCGAGATCGAAAGCAGCAGTTGCAGCACGCATCGGATCAGCGAAAGGCTTGCGTGCGCGTTGCAGCCGCAAGGGACATGCGGCGGTCGATCAGGATCGATCGGGCAAGCGTACATAGGCGCGCGCGGCAAGCCACGCTCGGCAGGCCAAGCGGCTGAAGCCAAGGCGCGCGCGGTGTGGGCTGGCTCAGCGGGGCTAGCCGGTGCGCGTGGTGTGCCGGCGGACGCGCGGAAGGCTGCCTAGGCGCTTGGCGGCAGGGCTGCAGTGTAGGTCCGGTTGTCTCAGGAGATTTGTTATGGAAAAAAAGAGGACCGGGTCCTTGTGTACGACACGGACGGAGGCAGAATCAGAATAAATCGAGCAAAGAACAAAAATTCATTGATATGTATCCATTGGAGAGCATCGTGGCAAAGCAACAACAACATCGGGAGTTGAGCTAGAGCTACTACACGTGAGAGATCAAAAGCGTTTTTGGTTGAATTGCTACTAGTACTGGGAGGTGACCACGTTAGGTTTGTTTATCTACTTTGACATCGTGGAAAAAAGCTCGGTTATTTTTCACAAGGTTAGCTGTACGAAGAATCATGACGCCATCGGGCATCGGGTTTGAGGTGGAGAAGTTCAATGAAACTGAAAACCTTAGGTTATGGCAAACATGGATGAAAGATTGTTGGCACACAAGGATGCTTGAAGGCGTTGCGGGAAGTCATGTCAGCTAAGATGGAATTATCAGGTGATGGATTAGAATTCTTGGGAGACGATTTGGGAGCCTAGAGCGTGTCATGCAGCCGAACAAGTTTGGCTGGGTCAGACTTGTCAGTCTGATGGATCGACGCGAGTCGGTTGATACAGAAAACGGTGGTGGGATCGGCAATGACGACATAACCGCGTGATGCTGATGGTGACCGACTTCTGGGCGTGGAAACACGCGGCACGGGCCTGAGTGCTTGTGTGGCTTCTACAAGACTATGGCGCGGGGTTGATGCAAGACGGTGCACACTTGAGAGCCTGAAGTCGACGGGGCGCGAGGGTGGACTGATCATCTATCATGGAGTCATGTTGAAGGTGGAGCTAGATTGAGGGGCTATAGCGTAAGTGCACAGAGAGTCGAAGCCTATTTAGCGGGGAAAAAGCGAGTGACACGTAGTTCAGACTGGAGCCCAGTGGTCTCATGGAAGCGTGAAACTCGTCATCGGTCGGTGATGATCGGTGGTACTCTACAGTGGTGGTTGACTGGTGTGGTTTCGCGACCCTTGAAACTCGACCGGGACAGCGGAGGCTCGGCGGTAATAGCGGCGAGGCGTGCGCTACGCATAGGGCATGGAGACGGGCGAGGACTCTGGTGGTCATACATGTGGTGAGACAACTGTGAATTTGACTCGGGATGATTACAAGCAACGGTGAAATACTTTCATGTTTCAGACGGGCAGTCAAGAAAGGAGCAGTGATGTTGAGTTCAGATAACTCTTATATGTGACACCCAATATGTGAGTTGTTCAATTTCACACAGGTCAGTGATCAGTGTGTGATGACGTTGGACTGATACTCTGGAAGTTGGGAGCACAAACTAGAGTAACAAGGAACTTAATTTCGCTCGAGCATTGATTGTTGTCAAGAAAAGGAGGGACTACAAGTTGCAGGTGGAGTCATATGCAGTCTTCGTAGTAGCAGCGGTACTCATAGGATAAGCTCAAGTCCAATGTACATGAAAGTTTGACGCATTAACGAATTCAAGGTGGTGGACAATATTCGTCAAGGTGGAGTTTGTTAGAGTTGTGTCGAATATAATGTATACGGTAGGTTACAGTTGGACTTGTAGTTGTATTGTGTTTAGATAGGATATCGAGTCGTGTCCAAGTAGGACACTTGTATTCTAGGCCTCTCATATATAGCGGGGTTAGACACGCGATGTAACCTATGCCAACATAATAGCACCGGAACGCGGGGGAAGCCGACGGCATGTGCCGCTGTCCAGGGCGACCGGGTGCGGTATTGTAGCGGTGTCATGGCGAGGAGCACCTATAGTCAGGCCCCGGGAATGTAGCCATATCGATGAACCTCGTTAACAAATCTCGGTATTGTGCTCGTGTGATTGCTTGGTCCTCAAATGATCGACAGTATGCGTCGAATTTATTCTAACAAAAATAATACACAGACCACCTTATATTGGATTCAACGCCATAAGTGTGTGTTATCCTAAGCGCCTGTTAGTTACTATTCATTCATTGTTATCTAGAGATTAGTTGCAACTGAAATATATGTATTTCTAACTATCGGTTTCGAATCGCATCATAGGTCTGTTATTGGATTTCGTACTGGATAACAAGGAAGAACAAAGGATCGGCTCATTGTGTACATGGCGGCTCGAGTTGACAATTTAATCTTTGAACACTAATCTTTTTTCTTCTTTATTACTGTGAACTACTAGTTCTAAAATAGTACTCCCTCCGTTCCAATTTAGTCATCATGGATTTAGTTCAAATTTGAACTAAAATCACGACGACTAAATCGAAACGGAGGGAGTATCACTACCGGAACAGGGCTTGATGCCAGCGGGGCTGTTGGCACACAATGGCCGTCGGGCTATCTTCGGCTACGCCGACGGCCCCCGTCGGCAAAGAAAAGTTGTCGGCTTATCCCAGACTCCGCCTACAGCTGCCGTCGACATATACGGGCCGTCGGCATACATGCGGGCCCGCCGACCACGCTCGTGACAGGCGGCTAACGACGTCGGATCTATGTCGACGGCAGGGACGGGCAGCTATCTGCATAGATACGGGTGACACGTCATCGATCCAAACCACACCGACCAAGACCTATGCCGACGGCTGCCGTCGGCATAGATGAGACGTCATCGATCCGCGACACGCCGTACATCAGCCCTCGCCTAGCCGTCGGTATAGTTTTTTGCATTTCTTATAGAATTTTTTTGTTCCTTTTACGTATTATTATTTAATTTACTTACATGTAGCATGTGTTAATATAAGTAAAAATACCTTACTTTTCAAATCTATACGGAGGGGTGTGACCCCCCTCACGGACGGCGCCGCCGGCGGTGGCCGACGCCTGGAGGGAGGAAATAGCCGCATCGGGTCTATACGGAGGGGATGTTGCTCCCAAGTGTTTATATGGGATGACCTACCACAACCGTGTGGTGTGGTGGCATGTCAAACGCCCGACACGTGTCTCCGGGGTGTGGCCCCCCTCACGGATGCCGCCGCCGCCGACACCTGGAGGAGGGAAACGGACGCGTCGGGTCTACACGGAGGGGATGTAGCTGTGGGTTTGGCCCGGAAGTTGCTCCCAGGTGTCCCTCTGGGCTGACCTAACACAACCGAGTGGAGAGATCCACTGGTCAAAGCCCCTCCGTGGGGAAGTCAAAGGGCTAGATCTCGTGGTCAATCGTTCCAGGGTTAGGCGGGACGGGGGCCCTAGGAGGGTATCAATGCCACCGGAGCGTCGCACCGGCCCCTCATACATGCGGGGTGGTGTTGTGGCATGTCTGAAGAGGCGGCATGCGTCTCCGGGGTGCGCCCCCCTCACGGCCGGCGCCACCGCCGGCACTTGGTGGGGGAAAACGGACGCGTCGGGTCTACACGGAGGGGATGTAGCTATGGGTTTGGCCCGAAAGTTGCTCCCAGGTGTCCCTCTGGGCTAACCTAACACAACCGGGTGGAGAGGTCCACCGGTCAAAGCCCGTCTGTGAGAAGTCAAAAGGCCAGATCTCGTGGTCAATCGCTCTAGGGTTAGGCGGACAGGGGCCCTGGGGGGGGGGGCGGTAGTAATGCCACCGGAGCGTTGCACCGGCCCGTCATACATGCGGGGTGGTGTTGTGGCATGTCTGAAGAGGTGGCACGCGTCTCCGGGGTGTGGCCCCCCTCACAGACGACGATGACACGGTAGTGGACGTTCAGCGGTAACCCCAAACATGAGGGGGTCACACTCCGGAGACGCCTGCCGGGCGTTTGCACACTTCGGAGAGGCCGTATGCTTATATTTACACATGCTACATGTAAGTTAATCAAATAATAATACATAAAAAACATAAAAAATTATATATGAAATAAAAAAAGGAAAAATATAACTATGCCACTGCGGCCATAGGGACGGGGTGACGCGGATCGATGACGTGGCGTCTATGCCCACGGCATGCGTCACCATATATCGTCGTATCCCCTCGCGGCTGCCCGTGTCCACTCATTCTCCCCTAGCGCCCGGCCCCGACGACCCCAACTTCTCGCCGCCGCCGCCGACTCCCCGCCCCTTGTCGCTGGCGCCGCACTCGCCCCCGCCCCCTGCCGCTGCCCACTCATCGCCGCCGCACTCGTCACGCCCCCTCGCCTCGCTCCCGCCCCCTGCTGCCCCCACCCGTGTCGCCGCCGCCCCATCCCACTCCACCTCGTCCTCGTGCCGCCGCCCCACCCCACCACCACCCCACCACCCGACTCCCCGCCCCTTGCTGCCGCCGCCGCACTCGCCCCCGCCCCCTGCCGCCGCCCACTCGTCGCCGCCGCACTCGCCACGCCCCCTCGCCTCGCCCCCGCCCCCTGCTGTCCCCCACCCGTGTCACCGCCGCCCCATCCCACTCCACCTCATCCTCGTGCCGCCGCCCCACCCCACCACCACCCCACCACCCGACTCCCCGCCCCTTGCTACCGCCGCCGCACTCGCCCCCGCCCCTGCCGCCGCCCACTCCACCCTGCCCCCTCGCCACCGCCGCCCCACTCGCCCCCACCCGCGCGCGCCGCAACCGCCTACTCCACCTCCTCCCCTGCCGCCGCCCTGCCCCGACCCCGGACACCTTGCCCCGCCCCGACTCCCTACTTGCTCCTTCTCCGGCAAGGTGAGCCTTTTCTTTTTTTTTCAGTTTATTTCATTTGTTAGATGGATGACACTGTTAGATGCATGGATGAATGGATATTATATGCGTATGCTAGATATATGAATAAAATGTATTTTTTTGTTTTGTTTAGTTTTATTAGGTTTTAAGATGCATAGTAGATAGTTCTTATTAAGTTTGTGAATGGACTTGAGTCGAGTTAACAAATGTTTTAGACACTTAGTTTGTTAAATATAGATGATGTTGGTTAAGTTTGTGATAGATGGATGGATATTGGTCAAGTTAGTATTTGGTCAAGTTAGTGTTAGGTCATGTTGATTCATAAGAAGCAATTCGACACACTTAGTTTCTAAAATAGATAATGAAGCTTTTTTTTTGCAATTTGACATGTTGTTTCATGTTGGTTCATAATGTTGTGCCAATGCTTAATGTGAGGTGATGACCTAATTTTTTTCACACGGTGGAATTAACAGGATTTGTGGTGTTCCATCTTCGTGGAGTGATCGCCGACGTTGGAGGCGTTGGTCCACGATCGTCTCTCCTTTGATCGACTACATCCTCTACATCGGAGGGTGAGCAATAATTCCATGGCCTCGTCTGCTTTTTTTCCATGTCACTGACGATGGCGATGAGGAAGAGCCTCCACCTCCGTTAGACAACGAAGAAGATATGCGTGATAGTGATGATGAGTGCTACCTCTTGAGCACTATGTTGGTTTTCCCTTGAAGAGGAAAGGGTGATGCAGCAAAGTAGCGTAATTATTTCCTTCAGTTTTTGAGAACCAAGGTATCAATCCAGTAGGAGACTACACGCAAGTTCCTCGTACCTACACAAACAAATAAGAACCTCGCAACCAATGCGATAAAGGGGTTGTCAATCCCTTCACGGTCACTTACGAGAGTGAGATCTGATAGAGATAATAATAATAAGATAATTTTTTTGGTATTTTTATGATATAGGTTGAAAGTAAAGATTGCAAAACAAACAGTGATAGAAATAGTTTGTTGACGGGAGATTAATATAATAGAGAATAGACCCGGGGGCCATAGGTTTCACTAGTGCACTACTAGGGAAAAGCCTACCAACAGCGAGGGTTTTGGGCCTCTCAGTAGCCCGGGCACTGGCGCTACTAATAAGGCGCTACAGCTAACATATAGCATTAGCGCCGGTTGTCCCACACTACTGCTATACATGAATAGCTGTAGCGCTCTTTGGTAAAGGGCGCTACTGATATTATCTGCAGCGCTGTTTGCTGGGACGCGCTACTGACAATGCGGCGCTACTGCTAAATTTCCCCCCTCGCTACTACTAGTTTATTTATTAGTTTTTTTCCTGCATATTTGTTTTGTATTTGTTTTGTATTTGAATAGGCTTTATACAATAATCTTTAGCATATCATACACATACAAATGTAATCATAGCATATACATACAATTAGTCTCATCAAATCATGTCATCATCATAATCATCATCCAACACAAAGTGGTCTCTCGTCATCATCTCAAAAATAGCGATACAAGTCTTGAATGATATGCAAATACATCATCATCCATCTAAACAATGATATACGCGAGAAGAGCTATCACTTTGAGAACATAAGTTCGTATCCCTCTTTCGCATTAGCGTGAACCTCTAAACTAACTACTGCCTGTCGCTCGGAAACCGGAAGGGCCTGACACTCGGGCCACTTGTCGTATATATACTCCTGGCATAGCACTTCTTCGCCATCTATGATCTATGCACCTGCATCATCACATGAGTCGATGATATGCAACATATATAGTTAAGCAACAGAAAGAGACAGACTTGACAAAAATAAAAACAACATATCATAAGCATAAATAACAAAGTTCATCGTACCCCAAAATGCCCTAACTAGAGTGATTTTCGCTAGTCGAGGAGGAGGACGGTTTAATTACATCACAAATAAAGTTTCACCGTGCATAACTCAAAGTTTTGTCATACAGAAAGTATGGACTAAACGGACACATTGTCATATATCGACAATCACTCCAACATGTCATTCCATCCATCCAAGTCAGGGAGATAGTCCCCGAGCCATGTGAAAGGCTTCAGGTCGAGACGCTGAGAGGCTATCCATGTTCGGACGTCTTCCCGCGACATTTGTCCTGCTCCGTAGAACATCCCTGTTTTTCCGACGACCTCCTTCATGATGATTTGGGCAAGTTCGCGCTGGATGTTATAGAACTCAGCTCGAAGTCGATGATCCTCGATATCTCCTATGTCCTTTGCCCATTGCAGAATATGGGCATCGCCGGATCTAGGTGACATGCGAAGGTTCTGGTGATCCCGTCTGTACTCCAGCATGTGGTGTAGGACATAGAATCCATCATTAAGAGAATCGTTCGGTTGCTGGATGCAGCAGAAGTCGGTCTTATGGCCGAAGGCGACCCTGCCGCCCCTTCTCTTCTTGTCCCTGGCCTCTCCACCCCTTGCTTGGTAGTAAAACATAACACTGTCGAGAACATCCTTGATGTGGGTGTAATCGTTTTTGTGAATGTTCTTCGACGAGTCCAAGTAAAGAGCGTGGGAGAATCGGGGGTAGAGGATGATGAGGACGGCACGCCCGCCGCTGCAAAAAATAAGTCCTCAAATTAATTAGCCTCCACCATGCAAATGAATGATTGAAATCGAAGGAAGGATAGCAGCGCGGATGACTTACACGGGATGATAAGGCATGAGAATCGCCTCCTTGTCCTTATTGGCGAGCATGAAATTGATGATGTAATCCCTCGCGTATTCACGGTGATTTGCGCAGACTCCCAAGAAGCCTTCGTGCATGTAGTACGGGTCAGCGACACAGATATGAGATATCTGCTCAACCCCGATGATGTAGTTCATGTGCAAGGCATAAAGGTGGACAAACGTAAAATCCAGCTTCTTCACGTGAAACATGTTGAATATGTAATCGAATTGGAGGAAGAACTTATCCGCGGGGAAGCTGTCGACGTACGACATTTGCCGCGGAACGTTAACCACGTAGAGTGGGTATCCTGGATCTTTCGAGGCGATGAGGTCTTTCTCTACCCGCAGCTCATCGTGATGAAGTCTCTTCAGATCGCCGAATCTGGCCCATAGCGCTGTTGCAGGTAGGATTGGTTGACTGGGGATATGCCATTTATCCGCACCGGGGATATCTATACGGTCCTGAAGCCGAGGCTGCTGAGGCGGCTGGATCATAGAAACAGCTTTTTTTGCCTTTCCTCGCTCTCTTCCTAAACTTCTTTACTACTGGAAGGTCGTCCATAATATGTTGAGACGGCAATTCAGGCACCGACTCATGACACTCAAACCCTGAGGAGGCTCCAGTATAGACATACTGTTCAGCAGCACCATTGTCGTCCTCATCCTCATCCATGGTGACGTCATCAGCGACTAATGGAGCCTCCTCCTTACCCCATCCGCTATCACCCAACCCGACACCTGACGATAAGCGTGCTCGTGGGTGTGCTCCCGGCCGTCTCCAGACGAAGCAGACTCTTTGGCCACAACAGGACCCACCCAGCATTGCAACAATCACCAAGCCGCTGCGGTGTCTCGTCGTCATCCCCTAGTAGTACTGGAGGAGGCAAATTCTCGTGGCCCGGTTTGACACTGGCCACGGAAACCTTGAAGACGTTCGGGGGGATCGGCCGGCTGTGGAACAATGGTTCCTTCGGCTCCATTATCGTCGCCTTCCCCACGTCCACCTTCTGGTCGCCGATGGTGTACAATATGGTGCACGGGGTTTCGTCGGCCTGCAAAGAAAAGTCTGCGACGTGAGACATTCGAAAGGCAACGAAAACGGGAGATTATACATTTATATTGAAGGGGGCCGGTGTGACAGATACCATGAGGGCGTCGAGCATAGCCAAAGACGAAGCACCGCCTAGCACGTCTGGTGCGGGAGCCAGTGCAGGAGCAGGTGCAGCTGCAGGTGCTGGTGCAACGCTAGTCGAGCTGCTCCCCGCCAAGAAGTCAGCAAGGGGAAAGTCCGCTGCATCTTTTTTTGGATTTTGCCTGGTCCAATTGAAAACGGCCGGAACCAAGGTAGTAGAAATATCTAAAGCCACATGTTTTGCGGCAGCTACCGCTATTGCGACTGTCTTAGTTGATTTATTCTCAACCACAATCTCAACCCTCTTGTCGATGTTTTCTTCATTTAACCTCCGTCTTTCCTTTCTCTCCTCCGTGGTCTCACGGTAGTACTTCTTCCACGTGGCGCCGTCTCTGACACCGTGCACGCGTCCATACGACGGTTGAGTATCCACCGGTTGTTGTTTCAATATGTTCAACGCCCGGTTGAATGGAGTGTCCCACTTGGGCCTCGCCAATGCCTCAGACGGCGAGTCGCTTTCGGCCGCAATCCTATGCTGCTCTCTCTGCAAAAGGCACAATGATCATTTACAAATATGACTAACGTATGCAGTCGAATTGATCAGAAACTAAAATTACCAGCAGTCTCATGAACTCCGTAATGACCGGTGTTGTCTCGTAAACCTTTTTCACTGGGTCCCAACGGTGCCGGGCCCTGAGGACGTCACGCTCCTGTGGGACGGTGAACTCCGCCAAGGGGTCTGGGATGCCCAGACTCGCGGCTTCCGCGTCCTCCTTGGCCCATTTGGACCTCTTTTCGCCGTAACCACGTCTTCCGAGGTGGTGGCTCCCAATGTTCCTCTCTTGAAGCCCCTTGATGTACTTAGACATTTTTTGGCATCTTCGGCCTCGCAAGCCTCCTTGAATATTTGAAACTGCTCTTCCGTGATTGTCGGATTATCCTTTACAATCTCGGAGTAGGGTTCCTTCTTGTCGATGATCCTTGCTTTCACTCGATTTTTCCAGGCGGCCAACGCGTCGCTAAACTTGGTCATGGCGTGTTTGTTTATCTTCTTCATTGCCAGGTCCTCATCTGGATCTTTATAATCATTCTCATTCCGGCCCGGGAACAAGAATATCTGGTGAAACTTCTTTAGGAGGGAGCTCCTCATATTTTCTATCTTCTGTAGTTTCTCATCGTTGATGGTGGCGGTTGTCCGTACGATGGAGCCTATTTGATTGCCGTAGCATCGACGCGCTTCCTCGGGCGCCGTTGGCTCAAAATTGCCGTCGTCCACCTCCGTGACCAGCACTCTAGTAGTCCTGAGTTTGTTAGGAACCCGTTGCCTCTTTGCTTTCGGTTCTACACCGGTTCCGCTACCCGAGGCAGCGCCGGTCTCAGTCTCAGCGCCGGTCTCGATGCCTGTCTGAGTCTGAGCGCCGGTCTCAGTCTCAGCACTGGTCTGCGTGTCGGTCTCAGTTCCCGATGCCACCGGTGGGCCCAACAATAACATCGGTTGATCATCGGTAAGGCTAAAAAATTTGTCTGCCGCCCGGTAGGCGTCGTCGCAATCACCAGAACCCTGTCCTTCATCGTTGCTATTCATGTTTCCTATGATTAAATCTAGTCAATTAATTCTAGACCTAATAAAATGAATAATGACATAAAAAGGCCTATTGTTTTGCAGGAACGTTGACTCCTTCCTGGTGCGGCAAATCACATGGGCACTCGATATGTCCTAGTTTATAGCACAAGTCATGCCGAAATTCACGGAAAATTTCGACATGACCTTTGCTAAAAAGTGGACAAATCGAGAACCTGAAATTTGCCAGAACGGAAATGAATCAACATTCCCGCAAAATGTATATAGGCCACTCAACTTCATTGAAACAACAAAGCCACTTGGGCACAAACAACATGACCACTTCAATGAAAATATATAATCAACAATAAAAGTCTAGGAAGGGATCATCTTTAAAATAAAACTTGCCTAAATAACCTAGATAATTAACCTAATCAAACTAGTTAACCTGACTAGTTCTCTGTCAAATCCCTAATTAAAGTTTTGCACTAACCTAGGTAATTAACCTAATTAAACTAGTTAACCTAACTACTTCTCTGTCAAAGCCCTAACTAAAATTTTGCCCTAACCTAGATAATTAACAAAATTAAACTAGCTAACCTATGCATGAGAGAGAGAGAGGAGGGGTGGGGGCTTACAGAGGATGGCTCCGGTGGTGGCGAGGGAGGCAGTGGTGGCGAGGGAGGCAGTGGTGGCGAGGGAGGCAGGGGCGTCTCCGGTGACGGCGAGGGAGGCAGTTCTGGCGAGGGAGGATCCGGTGGCGTCGACGGCGGCTCCGGTGGCATCGATGAGGCCGCGCGGCTCCGTGGCGTTGGGGGCGGCTCCGATGGCGTCGACGGCGCACGGCTCTGGTGGCTCCGGGGGCGTCGACCTCGGCAGGAGACGGCGGCGAAGTGGGGCGACGACGAATCGGGGAGACGGCAGCGGGGTGGGTCAAGAGATTTGGGGGGCAAGTGGTGGCCGTGGGGGAAACGGTTTTTTGGTTAAGTCAAAACTAGCGGTAGCGCGTTTCGCACAACGCGCTATAGCTAAGGTAGCTATTGCGCTTTTTCCAAAACGCGCTACTGCTATACATATGTAAGTTTCTCTCTATTTATTCCTTTTCTGTTTCTATAGCGAGGGTCCTCGAAACGCGTTGCAGCTGCGTTAGCTACAACGCCTCTTACTAACACATGCTATAGCTAAGCCTTTCTCTGTTTTTTCGCTTTTTCATTTATTTTGCTTTACATTTTATTTTATTTCTTTCTCCTTTTTCTGTTTCTTTCATTTGCATTTACTTTTCTATTTATTTTTCATTTTATTTTATTTCCATTAGCAGTAGCGCTGTTACAGGGAAACGTGCTGCTACTCATGCCCTAGCGGTAGCGCGCTTCCTGCAAGGCCGCTACTGCTATGCGTAGCCCATCGTTCCAGCAATGGGAGTATTAGTAGTAGCGCTTTTACGGGCACACGCGCTACTACTAGAATCGTATCTACAGCGCGGTTTATTTTGAACCGCTACTGCTATCAAGCACTAGCGCCCTTTTTTAACCTGTGCTGTTGCTAAATTTCTGTGTATAAGGTTTTCCCTAGTAGTGGTGGCTTCTCTCAAGATAGCATAAGTATTATGGCGGGTGAACAAATAACTGTCGAGCAATTGATAGAAAAGCGAATACTTATGGGAATATCTAGGCATGATCATGTATATAGGCATCACGTCCGCGACAAGTAGACCGAAACGATTCTGCATCTACTACTATTACTTGACACCTCGACCGCTATCCAGCATGCATCTAGAGTATTAAGTTCATAAGAACAGAGTAATGCATTAGGCAAGATGACATGATGTAGAGGGATAAACTCAAGCAATATGATATAAACCCCATCTTTTTATCCTCGATGGCAACAATACAATACGTGCCTTGCTGCCCCTGCTATCACTGGGAAAGGACACCGCAAGATTGAACCCAAAGCTAAGCACTTCTTCCATTGCTAGAAAGATTAATCTAGTAGGCCAAACCAAACTGATAATTTGAAGGGAATTGCAAATATAACCAATCATACATAAAAGATTTCAGAGAAGAATCAAATATTTCTCATAGATAAACTTGATCATAAACCCACAATTCATCGGATCTCGACAAACACACCGCAAAAAGAGTTACATCAAATAGATCTCCAAGAAGATCTTGGAGAACTTTGTATTGAGATCCAAAGAGAGAGAAGAAGCCATCTAGCTAATAACTATGGAACTGAAGGTCTGAGGTAAACTACTCACACATCATCGGAGAGGCTATGGTGTTGATGTAGAAGCCTTCCGTGATTGATGCCCCCTCCGGCGGAGCTCCGAAAAAGGCCCCGAGATGGGATCTCTTGGGCACAAAAGGTTGCGGCGGTGGAAATAGGGTTTCGTGGTGCTCCTGGATGTTTTCGGGGTATGTGTACATATATAGGAGGAAGAAGTAGGTCGGTGGAGCCATGAGGGGCCCACGAGGGTGGAGGGCGCGCCCAGGGGGGTAGGCGCGCCCCCTACCTCGTGGCCTCCTCGTTAGTTTCTTGATGTCCACTCCAAGTCCCCTGGATCACATTTGTTCCAAAAATAACGCTCCCGAAGGTTTCACTCCGTTTGGATTCCGTTTGATATTCCTTTTCTGCGAAACAGTGAAATAGGCAAAAAACAACAATTTGCACTAGGCGTTGGGTTAGTAGGTTAGTCCCAAAATAAAATAAAAGTGTATAAGTAAGCCCATTAACGTCCAAAACAGATAATATAATAACATGGAATAATAAAAAAATTATAGATACGTTGGAGACATATCAAGCATCCCCAAGCTTAATTCCTGCTCGTCCTCGAGTAGGTAAATGATAAAAACAGAATTTTTGATGGGGAATGCTACCTAGCATAATTCTCAATGTAATTTTTCTTTATTGCGGCATGAATGTTGAGATCCGAAAGATTCAAAACAAAAGTTTAATATTGACATAAAAAAAATAATACTTCAAGCATACTAACTAAGCAATCATGTCTTCTAAAAATAACATGGCAAAAGAAAGTTCATCCCTACAAAATCATATAGTTTGGTCATGCTCCATTTTCGCACACAAGAATGTTCTCATCATGCACAACCTCGATAACAAGCCACGCAATTGTTTCATACTTTAGTAATCTAAAAAAAATTCAATTTTCACGCAATACATGAGCGTGAGCCATGGATCACTACTAGGAAAAGGCTAATTATATTAATGGTGCACTATAGGTGCACCACTATCATCACGCCACTAGTAACTAATACTAATGGTGCACCCCTGGTGCGCCATTAGTATACCAGACAATAGTGGCGCACCAGGGAGTGCGCCATTAGTATGTCAAACGGTGCGCCATTACTATGCCTCCTAGGGGGGCATATTTACCTTGTGCTCTTGGTTACTAATGGCGCACTTCTAGGTAGTGCACCACTAGTGTGTTTATTGCAGTGCGCCACTAAAGTGCAGTGTGGTGCGCCACTAGTATGAATATTAGGAATTATTTTTTTCTTTTCTGTTATTTGCACAGGTTACAAAATATATTACTGTACAAAATATAGACAGCATAACATATAAACAACAAATTCATCAAATACAATAGAAGATTAGTCTCCGAATACAATTCATCATATTAGTCTTCGAATTCAAAAGACCGAACAAAGTTAGAACATTACAAGTCTCGAGACCGCGAGTAGCGAGTTTGTCTTCACATTACAAGTCGATATCGATCATCTAAACTACCATCACCTAGAAGAGAGCTGCAGTCATCACGATGGGCATCATCGTGATGAAACTGGTCTTCATCCGGTTCCTCCTCCGCTCCCTCCTCTCTCCCGCTAGATAGCGCGCGTATCTAGCTTCCGCCTCTGCCCTAGTGGTGTACCCTTTGTAACTGTTACCGCTGAAACGGTGAACCTGTCTCCGACACTCCTCCCAGTCGTCGTAGACTCCGGGAACCTTACCCTTGTACACGACATACGACGGCATCTCTATGCACTAGCCAAATAAAACGTTAGTAGCAATTCACAGACAATACATAAGCAATATATAAGTATGAAACAAAAGGATTGGAAGAGAAAAGCAAGACATTAATAGCACGATTCATGGTCCTACTAATAAATAGCATCGATTACATATAAGTTGAACGACTGTCCAAACCAAAGAGACATACAAGTTCATTAAAGTTTAATTACAACATGAGCTAATCGATATTTCAAGACTACACATAGCATCACTACTTTTGACTCGACTCAGGGACCGGAGCATGGATGAAGCCGCCGTCTATTGTGATGGTCATGAAATCGTGTGTGTTGTCAGCCTGCATTTGTAGCGTTGTTTCTATCTCACTGTTGGACGGTTGATATCTGAGGTAGAACTGGCCCGAGTTATGAAGGACATCTTGATGGATGATTTCCGCAAACTCCGACTGGATGCGAAAGAATTCTTGTCTGATGTCCGCGTCCTGGATTGCCGACAAGCTTGCGGTCCAATCTTTGAGATTATTTGGTAGTAGAAGGTGATTATGGTCCCGTACGATCGCCCGCATGTGATGGAGGGCGTAGTAGGCATCCTTCTGACCGCCAGGCGGCTGCTTGACGCAGGGGAACGTCGTATTGTGGGCGAACACGTGATTGCCGTACCTACGAATTGGCCTGCTGTAGGTGACTCCAGATTTGGCGTAGCCGGGGAGAACATCATCAAGAACTTTCTTGATATTTGTGTAGTCTTTCTTCGACTGACGGTCGGAGTCAAAATACGTGGCCATGGAATATTTAGGGCTTAAGAGGATGAGTGTGCAATGTGTATCACTGCACAAAACACGAAATGTTAGAAAAAAAAGAACGATCAAAATCTAAGAAATCATATGTTACGGGGCGGTGAGGGGATGACTTACTCAGGAAAGTAAGGCACGAGGAAGTTATCCTTATCTGGGTTTGCCATAATGACGCCTTCGAGGTATGAACTCGCGACTTGCCAGTCCCCAGCGTTGCCCAAGATCTTGGCACGCATGTAGGAGGGTTCGACTATCATGATGTCCGGGGTCTTGTCTCTAATAATCCGCATCTCCATACTCAGCGAAAATAGGCGAACAAAGGTGTAGTGAAGCGGATGAAGGTTAAACATATCGAAGATGTCATCAAAACGCAGGACGATCATACCCTCGATGGCGCTATCGACAAAGCCCTTGACCTCTGGCACCTTGGCCATGAAAACCGGTTATGCCACATCATCCTCTCGAAGACGCCGCTCCTCCAAAGAAAGAACACTGTCATGCAGACTCTGCATAGCACCGGTTGCAGCATTGAGCAGATTAGTGGGTAGCATCAGCCTACCCACCACATGCAACCTCCTCGAGATATCCTTAGGTGAAGGTGGTCCGTCCTGAGCACGGATCATACTCGGTGCTGGCTAGCTCGCACCCTTGTTACTCTTTCTTTTCCGTCCCTTCTTCGTCTGCTGTAATGGGATCGAGTTCTGCTCGCAGAAAGCCTTCTTGAGTGTGTTGGGGCTGATAATATATTGCACCTCGGCTATCTGAGGCTCGGTGAAGGCGGCAGCTGGAGGCGTCTCCTGAGAACTGAACGCCAAACGACGCCTATTACAACTGGGTTTCTCTGTGGTACCAGCTAGATCGTCTTTTGCAGGGTTGGGTTCTTGAGAAGGAGGCCCCAAGAATTCATCACCGTGCCCATGTTCGTTGAAGTACTTATCGACATTGGTAAATGTACCGTCGTTGTCGTCGTCGTCCGGATCCTGTGCCATATGCATGTCCGGATCCTGTGCCATATCCATGTCCGGCATGTCCGGTAGCGTTGCGGGGGTCTTGCCATGGCTTGGCGCTGGCACGACTGGCGGTGTTGTCTGTGGGGTGGTGTCCCCCTCCCCCAAACGAATCTGGCTCTTCGGCCAAAGCATGGGCCAACTTATGCAAGCGCTGAGGGTCATCACATCATCT
The DNA here is from genome assembly GCF_018294505.1 of Triticum aestivum. Taxonomy (NCBI): domain Eukaryota; kingdom Viridiplantae; phylum Streptophyta; class Magnoliopsida; order Poales; family Poaceae; genus Triticum; species Triticum aestivum. Next base: position 611,995,083 of record NC_057803.1, on the reverse strand, counting down.
TCGTCAGCCCCATGGGGTCAATACGGAGGTAAAATGTCGTCGAAGCCCGGCAACACCCGACCCAGTTGAACCCTATAAACGATGGGTGGCATCTGATTACCGTGGAACACGCGGCTGCTCAGTTGAACGATTTTGCCCTTGGCGATATCGACCAACTCGTCATTCATGAAGTGCAGGAGAGTGCACGGAAAGTTGGCGGCGCTCTGCGAAAACATGTAGGGCGTCAGGGATGCCCAGTCAAAGGCAAGGAGATGAAGTCATCGACCGAGAGGCTTAATTAGTTACCATGATGGCATCGAGCTCTACTAATGTCGAGGTACCACCAACGGTGGGCGTGCAAGTGACGGAGGGTGTCGGTGTCAAAACCGGCGGATCTCGGGTAGGGGGTCCCGAACTATGCGTCTCAGGCGGATGGTAATAGGAGGCAGGGGACACGATGTTTTACCCAGGCTCGGGCCCTCTTGATGGAGGTAAAACCCTACGTCCTGCTTGATTTATTCTTGATGATATGAGTATTACAAGAGTTGATCTACCATGAGATCGGAGAGGCTAAACCCTAGAAGCTAGCCTATGGTATGATTGTATGTTGTCCTACAGACTAAAACCCTCCGGTTTATATAGACACCAGAGGGGGCTAGGGTTACACAAGGTCGGTTACAAAGGAGAAGATATACATATCCATATTTCCTAGCTTGCCTTCCACGCCAAGTAGAGTCCCATCCGGACACAAGACAAAGTCTTCAATCATGTATCTTCATAGTCCAACAGTCCGGCCAAAGGATATAGTCCGGCTGTCCGGAGACCCCCTAATCCAGGACTACCTTAGTAGCCCCTGAACCAGGCTTCAATGACGATGAGTCCGGCGCGCAGTATTGTCTTCGGCATTGCAAGGCGGGTTCCTCCTTCGAATACACCACGGAAGAATTTGAATACAAGGATAGTGTCCGACCCAGCAAAATAAGTTCCACATACCACCGTAGAGAGAATAATATTTCCACAAATCTAATCTGCTGACACGTTTTGGCAACTTGACATTATGCCATGGCCCAATGATTATTTGAACCATTTCCTTTAACTAGCCCCACACATAACGCGAGGCAGTTTCTTGACATGTCTTGTCAAAGCAAAGACCGTGTCCCCCTTATTACGGGATTCTCATCAATACGGGCATGGGTAACCCAACCGCGCCATCGATTACGACGCTTGGGGGATAAGCAAGTTTTACCAGGCTAGTGGGGGCGCATAGTTTCGGCCGCCCTTATAAAGGGACAAGGTTTAACCTTTTTCTACCCACGCCTTCTTCCTCCTTGCTCATCCATTCTTGCGCACTCGAGCTCCAACGCCCAAGTCCACATCCTTCCCCTCAACCTTCTCCAATCATGTCCGGAGCGGGAGGCAAATGGATGGCTTCCTCCGTTATGGAGGGACACATCAAGAAGCTGCGCAGAGCCAGATACTTAGCCGCGAATATTGCACATTGGTTGCCCGCTACGGGGCAGATCGTTCCTACCCCTGAACCTCATGAGAGGGTAGTTTTCCTCCACCACTTCCTCCGCGGACTGGGGTTTCCCCTCCATCGATTCGTTCGTGGTCTCATGTTCTACTACGGGCTGGACTTCCATGATCTGGCCCCGAACTTCATCCTCAACATTTCAGCGTTCATCGTCGTGTGTGAGGCTTTCCTTCGCATCCGGCCCCACTTCGGCCTGTGGTTAAAGACTTTCAATACCAAGCAGAAAGTGGTGGGAGGCCAACAAGCAGAATGCGGTGGAGCCATGGTGGGCAAGATGCCCAATGTTATATGGCTTGAAGGCTCCTTCGTGAAGACCATAAAGGGGTGGCAATCGGCGTGGTTCCACATCACCGAGCCGCGCGACACCAATTGGGTGGCTGCCCCCGAGTTTTGATCCGGAATCCCCATGTGGCTCACCTCCTAGAAAGAGAAGGGCCTGTCCTGGGGTTCATCGGTGGAGCTGGACGGACTCTAGAAATGTATCCGGAATATGGCAGGCAAGAAGCTCAAGCTTGTCAACATAGTCCAGGTCATGCTCATCCGTCAGATCCTCCCATGTCAACAACGGGATTTCAACTTGTGGGAATTCGACCCGTCCCAGCACCAGACTCTGAGCGAGCTCTTCAACACGACGCACAAGGACGTCTGGAGGGTGTTGTTCAAGGGCGCCGAGGTCCCTCCCTCTCTCACCGAGGACCGCGGGCTAAGCGTGAAGCGCCTAACGCATTCGGTGATTTCTACACATTTGGTAGGATATTTATTTCCCCTAGCTTAACCATGTGCGGGGTCTGAGCTCCATGCCTTTGACAGGACTGGGTGGAGACATCGGGGCAGATTAACTGTCCGACCCCTCTGCCCGAAGACACTGCGGACGCTCTCCTGACGGAGATGCTGACTCCGGCTCCTTACAAGGTGCCGGAGAAGACCAAGAAGGCCAAGGGAACCCGAAAGAGTTCCCAATGCCAGGTGTTATCGGGCTCATCGTCCGATAACTCCGCGATGCACTCCTCCCCCGAAGACGAGGAGGAAGATGAAGATGCTCCCCCTCCAGTCGGGGGAGACAAGAAAAGGAAGGCCGCCCCAACCGGTGGGGACAAAGGGTCCAAGAAGGGAAGGACTCTCCTTCCGGACTACTCCACCATCACCGCCGAAGGCGAAGATGAGTGGCTGCTCAGGGCCAAGCCCCTGGCGAATTCGTAAGTATTTGGATGCCATAGTAACTCATAGCATACCTTTGTCGCACTGCTTCTCCTAACGCCGAATTATGATTATGCAGACCGCCACGAGCCCATATCGACATATCTTCGTCGGGCGGCTCCCTGGGCTCGTTGGATATGGATAGCGATCCAGTTCCGACCGCCACCTCCCTTTGCCCTATGGACAACGTCGAGGTATTGTCTCAAGAGGCACCGGGTTGAGGGGAGACAGTCCGGAGGCGCCTCAAGGAGACCTTCCGGATTCCGGGAGCAGAGGGAGCATGGCTCCCGAGGGCTCCGAGTTCGGCCCTCAGCCGAACACCGCGCCGGAACCTCCAATGGTTCCGGACTCAGACAGGCAGCCTCCTTCCAAAAGGGGCAAGACGCCTGTGCCGGTGACCTCTGTCCATCCAGAGGCACCGGACAGTCTGCTGGGAGCGCTTCGCAGCGCTTCCATCGATGAAGAGCATCGCAATATTATGAGTGCGGTGATCCAGAAGGTTCAGTCCGCCAAGAGCGGACCGACTGAAGTCTGTGCCAGCCTTCTAATAGGCTTTGAGGTAAGTGTTTGAAATATAGGAAAAATATTACCGCATAGATAGTAGCCCCTGATGCTCTGTTCGGTGTTCACAAAGAAAAGCCGAACAGAGGATCACACAATATCGCAAGAGTCTAATATAAATATGTCTATGTGCGTATGCATGCCTCGCTGCTGACCTCTGCCGCACTGACTGCGGAGGTCGCCACACTGAAGCAGGACCTCGAAGGGTCCAAGGAAGAGCTCGGCCTTGCCAAGAGGCAGCTCGAGGAGAACAAAGGTAAGTAGTACCTAGTTTATGGATATATATAAAAAGAATGCGATTGCAAAATGACAGGATCATCGTAAATTTGCCAGGGGCCATGACCGAGGTGCCGACCCTGAAGCAAGCGCTATCCGAGGCCGAAAAAAAGCGGCCCAGGAGCGCACCGAGTGGGAAAAACAAGAGGCATGGGTGGGCGAGATGCAGCAAGAGCTCCACGCTCTCGTGACGAAGCACGAGGCGTTGGAGCTCGACTTGAAGACGCGAGTGTTCGAGCTTGTTGTGGCCCTTGAGAGTGCCAAGGTTGAAGCCCAAAAGACCCTCCAGGCGATTGATGCGATGAAGAAGATAGCGGTGGGTAAGGCATTCTATATGCGAAGCAAGCATGTGAAAGTAAATTACTTGTTACTTACCCGAATCCGGAGCTCTCTAGGAGCATTTGCAGATTTGCCCCGCAGCGTGTCGGATGCTGCACAGTTTTACTAGGCCGAGGAGGGAAGCTCAACAGAGAAGCTATTCTGGTCTCAGTATACTGGGACCGAACACCCGACGCCTCTGAGTGACCAGCTGAAGCAACTGGTCGAGCTGCACAAGGCGTCCTAACAGGCCATGAAGGGCTTTATAGTCCGGATGTGGCCTGGCGAAGCCCTTCCCAATAGCTACTTCGGCCTGGTGAGGCGGCTGGTGGATACCTGCCCACGGCTGGAAGTCATTAAGCGGTCCGTCTGCATCGAAGGCACATGCCGGGCTTTCGCCCGTGTCAAGGTGCAATGGGCCAAGATGGATGCCGTGAAGCTGGTGAAGGAAGGGCCGCCTGCGGGCAAGGAGCATCGCCACCCCAAGATGTACTATGAGGGTGTCCTGAAGGGTGCCCGTCTCGTAGCGGACGAGTGTGCGAAAGATGTGATATTTGAATAAACTTGCTCGTGTAATCCTATATTATGAAAACTTGTTCATATGCGCTATGCAACGCTTGTCTAAATTTAAAATATTACCTTCTGTTCGGCTGTTTATCAAATCTGAGAGATGGCTAGTCGTCGGCTTCTTCCCCATGCCACGAGTGCTGGGCTGTTCGGGATAAACCTGAGCACTCTTGTTCCCATTGTTGGGTCCTTCGAGGGAGGTGCTCAGCACAACGAAGAAGGCAATCGGACTATAATGCGTTGTCACTCTCACTTAGCCATAGAATTCTTTAATTTTAAATTTCGGTGAAGCCCCTAGTATTCGGAAGGCCGAATTCGGGGCGCAATACACGCCTTAAGCCGGACAGGGCCGACTCCTCGCTCTAAGCGGCATAAGTCTTTAGGGACTTGAGACCTCTCGAACAGTGACCAGTCTCTTGTCTTACCATGACAGTCAGTTTTAGCTTTCTGTACTGAGGTGCTTACCCCAGCAGAACCGGGGCACAATCGCAGTAGTTCTCCCAGTGCTACCTTAGCCGATAGAGCAGAACGTAAGGTACCAAAACATGGGAGCCGGGCAAACCCAACTATTGACCCAAGACATGATTCGGAGTTGATGCATATAATACTATAAGTTCGGGGTGCCGCACTGTCGAAAGTGTTCGGACTTCTCACGCCGTATTATGGGGTATGCTTAATCCCCTAGCGTATTGGCCATACCAGAGTGTACGGGTGCTAGATGTCATGAATGAACATATATGTATAGAAAGGAAGACTGCAATAATAGTCTTAATGCTATGCATTGTTTTATTCAAAAGGGTGCGTTAAAGCAGAATTATACAAGTAGAGCGATAAGCAAAAAGTAGGACTGTTTGACATGTCCCTTCCAAGGGCAAGCTGAGGAATAGTATTAAAGCAAATATTTCACTCGTTATTGTAATCCACCTGGGAGTTCCATGGTGTGACGTAGTTTTCTGCCTCCTTGGTTGCTGCATCATGTGTTCGGCAATCATGCTGCCGGACAGGGTTTCCAGATATTAAAGTCCTGAAAGAGAAAAATAACAAAGCGGGAAGCCCCTAGTGCGGTTGAAGCCGCGTCTTGGGGCGTGCTATAGTTATGCCCCCTTCCCCGCCTGTGCCCATGGTATTTATAATGCGTAATTATGTACGCGTGGCACGGATTTTGCCGTTTGGCTGGGGCCGGGGTGGGGGCCGCATTGCTATGCGAGCTCGGAACATGCCAGGCGGTCCTGTTTCCGATTACTCTGGGCACGCTTGAAGATGTCCGGGTCCTTAATTGCCGAACTAGTGGATTGCCTTAAGAGGCTGCTTTGTGCTTCTGCTGCAAGGGCTGTAGTGTGCTCCTCCGTGCAGAGAGAGCGCTCTGTGTTTCCATTGACTGTGATGACCCCCCGAGGTCCTGGCATTTTGAGCTTGAGATATGCATATTGTGGTACTGCATTGAATCTTGCGAATGCGGTTCGCCCGAGCAGTGCATGGTAGCCATTGCGGAACGGGACTATGTCGAAGAATAACTCTTCGCTTCGGAAGTTATCCGGGGATCCGAAGACCACTTCCAGTGTGACTAAGCATGTGCAATGAGCCTCTACAGCTGGTATGACGCCTTTAAAGGTCGTTTTTGTGGGTTTGATCCTTGAGGGGTCGATACTCATTTTGCGCACTGTGTCCTGATAAAGAAGGTTCAGGCTACTGCCGCCATCCATAAGGACTCGAGTGAGGTGAAATCCGTCAATGATTGGGTCTAGGACCAATGCGGCGAATCCGCCATGATGGATATTTGTGGGGTGTTCTCTGCGGTCGAAGGTGATCGGACAGGAGGACCATGGGTTGAATTTTGGGGCGACTGGCTCCAACGCATATACGTCCTTCAGCGCACGCTTCCGTTCCCTCTTGGGGATGTGGGTTGCGTATATCATGTTCACCGTCCGCACTTGAGGGGGGAATCTCTTCTGTCCTCCGGTGTTCAGCTGCCGGGGCTCCTCCTCGTCATCGCTATGTGACCCCTTGTCTTTATTTTCAGCATTTAACTTGCCGGCCTGCTTGAATACCCAACAATCCCTATTGGTGTGGTTGGCTTGGTTGTCGGGGGTGCCGTGTATTTAACACAAGCGATCGAGTATATGGTCCAAACTAGATGGGCTCGGAGTGCTTCTTTTGAATGTCTTTTTTCGCTGACCGGGTTTAGAGCCTTTGAATCCGGCATTGACTGCCGTATCCTCGGTATTGTCGCTGTTAATGCGGCGCTTATGTTTGTTGCGACGTGACCTGCCATTGCCATCCTTGATATCCGAAGTACCATGGTTCTTTGATATGTTATCACTGCGAGTCAGCCAGCTGTCTTCTCCCGCACAAAAGCGGGTCATGAGTGTCGTGAGGGCTGCCATAGATTTCGGCTTTTCCTGACCAAGGTGCCATGCTAGCCACTCGCGGCAGATGTTGTGCTTGAAAGCTGCTAGGGTCTCTGCATTCGGACAGTCGACGATTTGATTTTTCTTTGTTATGAACCGTGTCTAGAATTGCCTGGCCGATTCCTCTGGCTGCTGAATTATGTGGCTCAAGTCATCGGCATCTGGTGGTCGCACATAAGTGCCCTGAAAGTTGTCGAGGAATGCGGCTTCCAGATCTTCCCAACAGCCAATGGACTCTGCTGGCAAGCTGTTGAGCCAATGCCGAGCTAGTCCTTTGAGTTTGAGTGGGAGGTATTTGATGGCGTGTAGGTCATCACCGCGGTCCATGTGGATGTGCAGGAGGAAATCCTCGATCCATACTACAGGAGCTGTTGTGCCGTCGTATGATTCTAAATTTACGGGTTTGAAACCCTCTGGGATTTGATGATCCATTACTTCGTCTGTGAAGCATAAGGGGTGTGCGGCGCCTCTGTACTGGGCTATATAGCAACGCAGCTTGAATGAGTCTTGCTCGCTGTGTTCGGCCCGACCGGACTTACTTTTACTGTATCCGGCGTGACGATTATCGTCTCGCATAGTGGCGCGCCCTCGTGATCCGTAGATCAATCTTGCATGTTTTGCTTTGTCCTCCAATACGTCTCACAGGTCTGGCGTATTTCCCCATGCCTTTTTATTTGAATGACGTCAGGGTGCGGGCTGAGCTTTTGGCTGGAATGTCTCACTGTCGCGGCCACGAGGTGGCCGATCAGCCGCGTCATACGCCGATGATGTAGGTTTCGGTGCTTCCTCCTCCAGTCGGGGTAGCAACCTGCACTTTGGGTAACTCTTGGAGGGGCGTTCGAGTTTATATTCCTCGGCCGCCAGGACTTCAGTCCATCTGTCAGCTAGCAAATCTTGATCAACTTGAAGCTGCTGCTGCTTTTTCTTAAGGCTATTTGCCGTGGCTATAAGCCGGTGCTTGAAGTGCTCTTGTTCGACGGGATCCTCTGGCACGACGAATTCGTCATCGCTGAGGCTTGCCTCGTCTTCAGAGGGAGGCATGTAATTATCATCCTCCGCCTCTCCATCTGCCGCTTTCTTAGGAGGGCTAGCTCCTCCATCCTTCTGCTCTAAATCTTGCTTGAGGGAATTGTTGTTGTCTTCGGCATTGTCCGGAGTGCTATTATCTCCGGTGCCGGTATCACCACTTTTGCCTTGGCGGGACTTAGAGCGGCGCCGCTGACGCCGGCGCTTGGGTTGCTTCTTGGAGGGGTCATCCTCCATTGTCTCGTCGCCATTGCCTTCTTTGGGTGTGTCCACCTTGTATATATCGTATGATGAGGTGGCTGCCCAGTGCCCTGTGGGCAGTGGTTCCTCTTCGACTCCCGCATCGTCGTCCATACCATCGATGTCTTCGGAGTCGAAGTCGAGCATGTCGGTTAAGTCATTGATAGTGGCTACTAAGTGGGTGGTCGGTGGGTGGCGAATTTCTTCGTCATCCGCATCCCAATCCTGCCGGACGTGGTTCGGCCAGGATCCTCCTGACAAGGAGAGAGACCTTAATGAGTTCAGTATGTCGCCGAAGGGCAAGTGCCGAAAAATATCCGCGGAGGTAAACTCCATGATCGGCACCCAATCGGATTCAATAAGAACGGGCGCAGGCGGTTTGAAGTCCGTGGCCGGAGAAGGATCCGGCAGTTTGGTAACACGGTTCTCATGAAGGGTAAGGTCGATATTCGGCTCGATCGCCGCTGAGGATATGACCTCCGTGACGGGGTCTATCCATGCAACTGGCTCCGAATTGAGGCTCAGAGCGGCTGCCGGTGCGATCTCCTGAATACGGTCCGATGGTAGAGCTAAATCGTACTCATCGTGACTGCATGACGCACAAGGCAGGGGCTCGAATCCGTCGAAGATCAAGTCTCCGCGGATATCAGCCGTGTAGTTTAAGCTTCCAAACCTGACCTGGTGGCCAGGGGCGTAACTTTCGATCTGCTCCAGATGGCCAAGCGAGTTGGCCAGCAGTGCGAAGCCGCCGAACACAAAGATCTGTCCGTGGAGAAAAGTCTCACCCTGGACTGCATCGCTATCGATGATAGTAGGAGCCATCAAGCCTAACGGCGACGACACAGAGGAACTCTCAATGAAAGCACCAATGTCGGTGTCAAAACCGGCGGATCTCGGGTAGGGGGTCCCGAACTGTGCGTCTAAGGAAGATGGTAACAGGAGGAAAGGGACACAATGTTTTACCCAGGTTCGGGCCCACTTGATGGAGGTAAAACCCTACGTCCTGCTTGATTTATTTTTGATGATATGAGTATTACAAGAGTTGATCTACCACGAGATTGGAGAGGCTAAACCCTAGAAGCTAGCCTATGGTATGATTGTATGTTGTCCTACGGACTAAAACCCTTCGGTTTATATAGACACCAGAGGGGGCTAGGGTTACACAAGGTCGGTTACAAAGGAGGAGATATACATATCCGTATTGCCTAGCTTGCCTTCCACGCCAAGTAGTGTCCCATCCGGACACGAGACGAAGTCTTCAATCTTGTATCTTCATAGTCCAACAGTCCGGCCAAAGGATGTAGTGCAGTTGTACGGAGACCCCCTAATCCAGGACTCCCTCAGAGGGGCTGCTTGCTGCCGAGGTGCCGGCCGGCATATTCTTCCAACACCCGGGTGTATTAAGCTGCAATGCGGGCGCCGCCACGGGAGACACCAATGATGCTTCTGCCGGAGACACCAATGGCGCCGCCGGCGCGTTGCGCGAGTTGCTGCCCGTGAAGCTGGGAATCGGGGGCGGCCCCTGTTGGTCGCCCGCAATCCACGCCTGCAGCCCAGAAACCAAGTTAGGCATAATGGCGGTGATCGTCGCTCCTAGTTGGTCTCGCACTTGCTCTTCGACGATCTCTGGAATCCGCGCCCCTTGTGCCTTGAGTTCTTGAACCTCGCACTCCTGGCTTTCTAAGCTGGTCTTTCTCTCCTTTCGCCCAGCGGTATAGTACTCCGACCATTTCGTGGACAAGCCTTTGCCGGCCACACGACCAGCTGACGACGGCTTACTGAGCTTATCCTTGTTTTCCATTACGTTCAACGCCCTATTTAAAGGGGTGTAGAAAGGGGAGCTCTGAGACGACCCCGCGCTACTGCTTCCAGTGTCCTGCGGAAGGAACATGAATCATTTAGAAAATTGGCTTCATTAATTAGAATGCAACCATATGGAGCTAATTACGCGGGGGTGTATTCCTTACCAGAACACGCTCAAGAGCCTTGGTCTTCGAATCCGTGGTAAGCTCCTTGGTTACCGGGCCCACCTTGTATCGGGCCCTAACATAGTTCCTGGTCTGCTTGTCATGGTATTTCTCGAAGAGGGGCGGTAGGCCTTGCTCGGCACACTTTGCGTCCTCCTTGTCCCATATAGGTTTCGCCACTCTATAACCGCCGGGACCAAGTTTGTGGACCCCTAAGTTCAAGTCCTGCATCTCTTTCCCCCACTTACTTGATTCCATGGTTGCGTCACTCTCGCACTTGATCTTGAACTCCAGGTAGTCATCTTCGCTGATCGAAGGATGTTTCTCCTTGATCTTCTCATAACTATCACCTTTTTGAATCATTCTCTTCACTGCGGCTCTCCAAGTAGCCAGGGCCATGCTCATCTTCGTGAGGGCGGCACTGTTCACTTTATTCCCTATGAGGCTTGTGTTTGCAAAGTCACTAGGGAACTTGTATCGTTCGTGTAGTTTCGTGAAGAGGAGGTTGCGCAAATTCCCTCGGTCACGATGCCTTAGGTTCTCGGTGTTGATCGAGACAGTGCTCCGAAGAATGCACCCGAGCTGTCCCGCGTCCCCTTGACTATTTATGGGGGCGCCAATGGATGCCACTCGGAGGACACTTCAATAAATTCCTCCTTGACGGTGCCGAGCACGTTTGGGTGCTGGTCCTTTTGTTGCCTCTTCGGTTGGCTGCCATTTGTGCGTGCGCTGCCATCATCAGTGGTGGCATCCTCGGCGGCACCATCAGTGGTGTCATCCCCGACGCCACTAGGGGTTGTGTAGTCAGGATCGGTGTCTTCCGCGGCGTCCTCATAGCGGTGAGGTTCTTCCTCCATCTCCTGGGACAGCTCCCATAATGCCTTGCCCGAACCGCCGGCCTCATCATTGTGGGCCATGTTTCGCTCTAAATAGGAAAAAAGTTTGGTCAAAAAGTTAGTTATTGTCAAGGAACAAGATCTCTAAGTTGACCAAATAACCTAATTCTCGAGGAATGTCGCCAAAAAGTTGGCTTCGGTGTGCGGTACAAAACTGAAATTTGGAAATCTACAGAATGAACAAGCTAAGGGCTGCAAATGCCCGCAAGGCTTCAAGGGTGACGTCATAATGGCTCAGTGTTATTTAAGGGTTGGTTTGTGAGGAATTATCATGGTATCATCATTTAGGATTTGTCGACACCGAGGCATCCTAAAAGCTAAGCTTTTATCATTTAGGGTTTGTCGACGCTGAGGCACCCTAAATGCTAAGTTAAGTTTTGATCAATTAGGGTTTATCGGTGCCGAGACACCCTAAAAGCTAAGGTTTTATCATTTAGAATTTGTCGACGCCGAGGCAGCCTAAAAGCCAAGGTTATATCATTTAGGGTTTGGCGACACCGAGGCACCCCAAAAGCCTAAGTTTTCATGCCTTTAGGTGAATAGGAAGTTACTTATACAAATATCTATTGGGTCCAATAAGATAATCAACAGTGTGGTGAAAACACGCCCTTCGAACTGGTTTGAGCTATTGGTGAATGGAGATGGTCTAAGATTTTCAGTAGTAAGAAGTGAAGTGGTAATTTTGAGAGCAAATGGTTAGGATGAGTGGTTCCTCTTTCCTGTTGAGCTTTACAATAGAATATTGTTAGTCATGCACACTTGTGCATTTTCAGCCAGGCCCAATGGAGTTGGCCTAAAAACATTTCTTTCTTTAAGCCTGCTACATCCATCTCAAGTATTTATGGTCAAGGGTTAGCAGGGCCATCCAAATAGAATATGTGGTATGGGCTTTTTTATTAGGTCTTCCTACCAGATTAGGGTTTATCGATGACAAGCAACTGACATTAGTAATAACTATGAGTTGATATCACACTTCTATATGTATAACACAAGAGGCAGTTGGTCCTACTTAATTAAGTACTAAGATACCCCGGCCCATGCATTAATCGCAACTACACCATATGTCCTATTTTTAGCAAAGTCATGCTAAAATTCACGAAAAATTTCAGCATGACCATTGCTGAAAATAGGACATATGGAGTACCCGAATTTGCCGGAACGGAAGTTAATCGACATTCCAGCAAACTCAAGGGCCTCTCGGGGTACCTGCAAAATCATTATCCCAGGTGGACAAGGCAATGTGCTACTTGCTTAAATCTCTGTCCAATGCTATTTACAAGACAAACAACATGTGGCAAAGCCCAGTGTTAAAAAAAGGCCTCCATCACAACATGGAAAAGACGTTGGCCTGTGAAGTGGTGAAACAATATATGCATCTCCAGGCAGTATCATTCACCATTACTTGCACCGCTCTCTGAGCTCATAATTCTGTCTTGCTATTCCCTATCATAATACAACATGAATCACTTGTGAGAACTGCAAACTGAGTTGGAACAAAGAGAATGCCTGTATTTAGATGATATGAGGAACAATATAATGAAGATAAAAAAATTCTAGCAGATAGTGACTACGCTTAAAGGTTGCAGTTATGCTAGTTTGCACCCAATCTGCAATGACAAACCCATTGCCAAGCATATATATTACCCACCACTCACACACCCACCCAAAAAAGTATAGTTCATACAGTATAATCTCGCTGGTAACTATGGCAGATGATACTCAGAAGCTAGCTAAGAAACTTATGGAGGGCCATGCAGCAGGAGGTGATCTAGTATCCTTGAGTGTGCCTTGCACAACAATTGAGAAGATGGTGGTAAATGCTGGGTGAAGTGAAAGTGACAAAGGGAAATAGAGCATTCTGTTGGTCTCGTCTCCATAAAGCATAAGAGTTCATCGATGCCAACCAACTCATTTATCTCAATTTATATGGTTCAATAGTCTATAAAAGTAGACCTGTAACTGAAAGAATGAGAAAGTTACTGAGGCTGGAGCATGTTTTCCTATGTATAGAATTACCTACTCCTATAGTATGGAGCAATAGACCTACATAGCTCATATTTATCTTCTACTTGTATTTTAATCCAATCAGACAACCAAGGAGTAGTATGCAGAAAACATAATGGACAAGGATACAATGGGTCATTATCCCCGCATAATGAAGTCGCCAATGGGTCATTTCAGAAGATCACAAGTACAACATCATCACAAGTAAAATACCAGGATGATATAATTAGTGCCCACTGATCACTAACAATGGAATTATTTTAAATGATTCATCATTAAACTATGAGGCATTCAGCATTAAACTATAACATCATCACAAGTGAATTATTTCCCATCATTCAGCATTCTGATGTCCTAGTATATAGGCATCCACCACAGCAACTTCAAAATGATTCTACGTTTTGGGCATCATGCATCAAAAGGTTTCTTGGTTTGATGATCCTTCTACTTCCAGGTTTGGGCATAAGATACAAGGTACGTAAACCAACTCATGGAAAAGACACTATAGCAGAAGGGTAGCTACACCACAAGATTAAACTATGAGGTAGCACTGCAAAACCAGAAAGACATATGAGCCATGACACAAAACAAACCTAGCTATCTCTGAACTACTTGCAGAGTAACAACCACGCCAAACTGCACACAGAAGAGCAAAAACACAAGGCCTAAATACCCTAGAGCAGCCCCCAAACCTAGCAAACTATCCAATCGGGGGTAGTGAGCAAAGCTGCAGCAATGCAAGGAGCGGAGTAGTGGTAGGAGCAGCAACGCAGCAGTAGTAGCACAAGGAGAAGCAGCAACACATAGCAACGACAGGAGCAGGGGCATTGCTTACGGGCGTGCATGAGTTAAGGCGCAGGGGCGCAAGAGGTAGCGGCACTAGGCGGGGCAAGGGCCGGCGCGGTGACCGGCCGACGCGTGGGCCGACGCGCTGGTGGGCACGGTTGTGGAGCAGCGCAGGGGGCAAGGAGAAGCCTAGGAGCCAGGGCTACGCGAGGTGACCGCATGCTCACGCGAGCGCGGGCACGACAGTAGCGGCGCCAAACAACAACGCAGGAGCTCGGCAGCGGCGGCGACGGCAACGAACCTGATGGGGAAGGGGGAAATCGGTCGAGGGCCTCACCGAGGTGCTCGACGACGAGCTCGGGAGGTCGGGGGTGGCCGGGGTGGAGCGATGTGACGAGATGGACGAGGGCGGCCGAGGTTGGGGAAGACGGCGATGGCGACGATACGGTGCAGCTCCGGTTGATTGAGAGCCCGTAGATGAAGAAGCAGCCGACAGCGGTCCTCCTGGACGTCTCCGTGCAGCGCGGGGTGACTTGTGGCGGCGCAGTGGGTCGGGGCGGCGGTGGAGCAGCAGGTCGAGGGCTTGGGGGATTGGGGATTGGGGATTTCGGATCGACGGTGTTTTTTTATCTTTGCCTTTTTAGTGGGGAGAGGGTTAGCAATGGCGCACCATCTAGTGGTGCGCCATAAACACAGTGATAGCAAATGGCGCACCTTCCCCGGTGCGCCATTACTAACTTATTATTATTATTATTTTTAGTTGCATCTAATAATTTTTTAGAAAATGACGATCAAATTTCAAAACATTTATGAATGTGAAAAAATATCATCAAATTTGTTATTTGAAAATATCATCAAATTTGTTATATGAAAATATTTGAAAAAATATCATAAAAATTGGTATACCAATGGCGCACCTCCTAGGGGTGCGCCATAAATACCTTGATAGCAATGGCACACCATCCCCGGGTGCGCCATTACTAACTTTTTTTATCTTTAGTTGCATCTAATAATTTTGTAGAATATGACGATCAAATTTGAAAACATTTATGAATGTGAAAAAATATCATCAAATTTGTTATTTGATAATATTTATGAATATGAAAAATATCATCAAATTTGTTATTTGAAAATATCATTAAATTTGTTTTTTTAGATTTTTAATTGCATTCATTTGTGAATTGGTAAAACATTTATGAATATGAACAAATATCATCAAATTTGAAAATATATTCATGAATTCAAAACGTGCCCATGAAATTTAAAAATATTCATGAGTTCAAAAAATATTAACAAATTCAATACTTTTTGTGAGTTAGAAATTCAATACCAGAATAAACATAAATAAAAATTGGTATACCAGAATAAACATAAATACTAGAATAAACATAAATAAATATTCATGAGGACTAGAACATAAGAAATATCATTTCCATATGTCGAAATACAATCGAGAAATGAAGACTACGATTTAAATACAATCGATCTTAGCTAGCTATCTTTTCACAATCTTCTTGCCTTTCTTTTTCGCAAATAGAGTTCTTCTGTTGAACGGACATCCTTTATGTAGGGTGGTCCTGCTTCTTCTTGTGGTGTATGGCACTTCATCGTCGTCGTCATGTTCCATCTTCGGGTCGCCGTACTTGTCGAAGTCTTGCTCATTGGCGACTCCATCCATTCCGATGATCTTCCTTTTGCCTCTCCTCATGACAACACGACTGGGCTTTGACGGGTCGGTAATGAAGAAGCATTGGTCCACTTGGGAAGCCAGTACCAATGGCTCATTTTTCGCGGTGACGTTTGCGCCCGCAGTCTTGGATTTGGCTTCGGGTATAACCATGGTGGTGAAATACCGGTCTTCTTTTAGGACGCTCTTGGCCCATCTGACACGGAACATCAGGACCTTCTCTCTAGCGTAGCTCAGCTCCCAGATGTCCTCGATCCTTCCGTAGTATCTGTCCTTGTCATTACCGGTGTAGGATTCCAGCTTCTCCCCAGAGTTCTGATAATCATGCTCTTCATGTCCTTGTCCTCGGTGTAGAATGTGTAGTCGTTGATATCGTACACCTCATAGGTCATCAGGTTGTGCTGGGCGCCCTGTGACAAGGCGAATATGAGTTTTTCTTCCGCGGAAGAACCCTCATGTAAAGGGTACGACAGAAGCTTCTCCTTGAACCAACGCGTGAAACATGAGTTGTGCTCTTTGATTATATCTCCGTTCGTCCTCTATTGGCCTCGGTCATTGTACGTGTTCTCAATAAAGGTTTTGTGCTCTACCACCCAAGTATTGACCACTTCTATGTGTTGTAGCACGACTAGGTTTGCTCTTTCAAAGTCGGCAAGTCGACCCTCGAAGTCGACATGCATTTCGCGGCGACCATCACGGTGACCCCATCCAGCGAGCCTGCCGAGGTGCCTGTTGACGGGCAGACCAACAGGGTTCTTGATGCCTAGATAATTCGTGCAGTAGGAGATGCACTCTTCGGTCAGAAAGCCCCTGGCTATGCTTCCCTCTGGACGTGACATGTTGTGAACGTATCCTTTCATGACACCATTCATCCTTTCGAACGGCATCATGCTGTGCAGGAATGTCTGCCTGAGTTGGATGATATCCTCCACGATATGGACCAGCAGATGCACCATAACTTCGAAGAATGCGGGCAGGAAGTACATCTCAAGCTCGCATAGTATCACCACGATCTCTTCCTTTAGCCTTCTGAGTTGCCTCACGCCAACCGACTTCTGAGAGATGACGTCGAAAAAGTTGCATAAGCCAAATAGCATTTCACGAACGTGCGCGTCCATGATCCCACGTATTGCAACTGGAAGTATCTGCGTCATCAGCACGTGACAGTCGTTAGACTTCATCCTGCTGAACTTCTGCTTCGCTGAGTCTAGGTATCTGCTTATCTTCCCCGCATAACCGTAAGGAAGTTTTACCCTACGAGCCAGGTGAAAAACTGCTCGATCTCCTCCTGACTTAGAGTGAAGCACGCAGGAGGGTAGTCATTTCTAGTCTTCTTGGCCTTTTTGCCTTTGCGACGACTTTCTGTGTCCTGCTTCGCCTCATCATCATCATCATCATCATCATCATCATCATCATCATCATTAGCGTGAAGCTCCTCCCTGATGCCCATTGATTTCAAGTCTGCCCTTGCTTTCGGCCCATCTTTGGTTCTCTCTGGCATGTTGAGCATGGTACTAAGTAGACTCTCGCACACTTTCTTCGTGATATGCATGACATCAAGGCTATGAGGCACACGGTGGATCTTCCAGTACGGCAAGTCCCAGGAAATAGACCTCGTTTTCCATACCTTCAGCAGCGGCTCTGGCGCCTTTCACTTCTTTCCCGGCTCTGGGCACTCTTTCCAATTTTTCAACAGCTCGTCTATTTCCTCGCTGCTCCTCGTACGCGGGCGTCTTCGGGGTTCGGTTTCACCATCGAAGAGATCCTTGCGTTTTCTCCAAGGGTCATTGTCGCGAAGCCACCTTTGATGTCCCATGAACACGGTTTTCGAAGACTCGGGATCTCTATCTAGATGGTGATATATTGTGTCATCCATGCACCTGACGCATCCAGAAAATCCGTGGACCACCTGCCCCGGGACATATCTGTAACCGAGATAGTCATGCACCATCGTGAGCAGTGCGACTCTCATAGGGAAATATGCTTTCTCTGCGGCGTCCCACATATTGACTGGCGTTTTCCACAACGTGTCCAACTCCTCTTTCAGCAGCCCCAGATACAGATTGATGTCGTTCCCTGGTTGTTTCGGCCCTTCAATTAGCATACTCATGTGAATTTACTTGCTCTTCATGCACAACCAGGGGAAGGTTGTACATCCATACAAACACAGGCCAGGTGCTAGGTGTGCTTCTCTGGCTGCCAAACAGATTGACTCCATCGGTGCTCACGCCCAACATGATCTTCCTTGGATCGTCCTGAAATTCTGGGTGTTCAAAGTTCAACGCTTTCCACTGGCTCGCATCCTTAGGGTGACTCAGCATCTTGTCTTTTTATTTATCTCCGGACCATTTCCGTCATCCTCTCGCTTCTTCTCCTCCCTCTCCACGTGCCAAAGTAGGAGCTTTGCTAGCTTAGGGTCCATGAAATACCGCAGCAGACGAGGAGTGATCAGAAAGTACCACACCACTTTTCGGGGGGCTTTCTTCCTCTTCTTGTATCGAGTGACGCCGCACACCGGACATATGGTAGACTCCGCGTGCTCGTCCCGATAAATGATGCAATTGTTCATGCACACATGGTATTTCACGTGCGGTAAATCCAGAGGACACATGATTTTCTTCGCCTCCTCGAAACTGGTTGGGCACTTGTTCCCCTTGGGAAAATCTTCATGCCAGAATGACATGTTCTTGTCGAAGCATGCGTCGGTCATTTTGTGTTTTACCTTAATCTCCAGAGCCATGCGCGTTACTTTCAGGCGGGTATCCTCGGGCTTGCATCCTTCGTACAATGGAGTAACCGTGTCTATCTCCAGTTGATCCATCTTGGCTTTCTCTCGGGCGGCAGCTCTTGCGTTATCCGTCTGCTTGAGAAGCAGCTCTTGAATATGAGGGTCCTGCACCCAGCCCATCGATGCTCCATCGTCGTCTGCTCCGACATCTTCATCTTCATGATCATGCCCTTTGTCTTCTCCGGCATCTTCCTCATCATCATGTCCGGCATCTTCTACATGATGACTGTGTACTGCATTTACTTCGTGATCATGTCCTGGAGATTCTTCGTCTTCTCGCCCGCCCTCGCCGCCGTTGTCTTGCTGCCCTTCCTCATTTCTTGCCCGGCCCCCATGGACGACTTCATAATCATCTTCATCACCTTGCCACCGATAGCCATCCATGAAACCACGCAAGAGCAGGTGGTCCCGCACCAGTACGGAACCCGGGTCTATAAGGCTCCTCAGCTTGCATCTTCGACACAGACATCTTATCTCTGTCTTGTTCTTTTGAAGCATCTCGGCCTTCGCGGAGCTGAAAGACCTATTCACGATGCCTTCGGTCATCGTGCGGACTATGGTCGCCTGCGGGGTAGAGCAGAATGATATTTTAGAACCAATTTTTTTTGGCATGACTTTGCCTAAAAATAGGACAAAAAAGAATGCATAGTGCCAAATTCTCGCCGAAACGGAAATGAATCAACATTCCGGCAAAATATTGGCAACTATCGCATTTCAAATACTGGTACCTGCAAACACAAACATATGCAACACCACAAACATACGTAGATCTAGGCCATAAAAAGTGCATGTGCACGTTGTTGGAGGGAAAAAAAGTAGATCTGCAACATAAAGAAGCTTTCCCCTTACTGACCTATCAAAAAAAGTAAATTTAACCACTTAATTTGGTTGAATCTATGGTGCAAATGAGGTGAGGAGGAGGAGGCAGCGGAGACAAGCTTGGAGGAGGAGGTGGAGAGAATGAAGTGGGGAAAGTGAGTGTGGTAGGTGGTTGTCCAAAATATCTAGCTGGTCTCAGGTTACTAATGGCGCATTATTAGGTGGTGCGCCATTACTATTTGTGCAAAAAAAATTGTTAGTAGTGGCGCACCTTGGTTGTGGTGCGCCATTACTAGTTTTGAAAAAAAAGAAAAAAATTGTTAGTAGTGGCGCACAGAGTGTGTGGTGCACCATTACTAGTTAAAACTAGTAATGGCGCACTGTGGCTTGGTGCGCCATTAGTAGTTTTGGAAAAAAATGTTAATAATGGCGCACCGTGTGTGTGGTGCGCCATTAGTAATGAGGACACTAATGGCGCACGTGTATCCGGTGCGCCACTGCTATATAATAGTGGCGCACCACATATATGGTGCGCCATTAATGTCCATATTAGCTATAGCCCTTTTCCTAGTAGTGGATATAGCACTATGGGTGGAATAGAATATGATGATGGAGAAGACAAAAAAGGAGAAAGTCTCACATTGACGAGGCTAATCAACGGGCTAGGGAGATGCCCATCAATTGATGTCAATGCAAGGAGTAGGGATTGCCATGCAACGGATGCACTAGAGCTATAAATGTATGAAAGCTCAACAAAAGAAACTAAGTGGGTGCGCATCCAACTTGCTTGCTCACAAAGACCTAGGGCATTTGAGGAATCCCATTGTTGGAATATACAAGCCAAGTTCTGTAATGAAAAATTCCCACTAGTATATGAAAGTGACAAAACAAGAGATAGTAGCATTGCCCGTTTTTATTTCTTTTTTTCGGGCCTTCCTTTTTTTGGCCTTTCCTTTTTTTATTTGGGATAATGCTCTATTAATGATGATCATCACACTTCTATTTATTTACAACTCAATGATTACAAGTCAATACTACAACAAAATATGACTCTATATGAATGCCTGTGGCGGTGTACCGGGAAGTGCAATGAATCAAGAGTGACATGTATGATAAATTATGCATGGTGGCTTTTCCACAAATACGATGTCAACTACATGATCATGCAAAGCAATATGACAATATGAAGTGTGTCATGAATGAAATGGTGGAAAGTTGCATGGCAATATATCTCGGAATGGCTATGGAAATGCCATAATAGGTAGGTATGGTGGCTGTTTTGAGGAAGATATAAGGAGGTTTATGTGTGATAGAGCATATCATATCACAGGTTTTGGATGCACCGGCGAAGTTTGCACCAACTCTCAAGTGAGAAAGGGCAATGCACGGTACCGAAGAGGCTAGCAATGATGGAAGGGTGAGAGTGCGTATAATCCATGGACTCAACATTAGTCATAAAGAACTCACATACTTATTGCAAAAATCTACAAGTCATCAAAAACCAGGCTCTAAGCGCATGCTGCTAGGGGGATAGATTGGTAGGAAAAGACCATCGCTCGTCCCCGACCGCCACTCATAAGGAAGACAATCAAAGAACACCTCATGTTTCAAATTTGTTACACAACGGTTACCATACGTACATGCTACGGGACTTGCAAACTTCAACACAAGTATTTCTCAAATGCACAACTACTCAAGTAGCACAACTCTAATATCACCATCTTTATATCTCAAAACAAGTATCAAGTATCCAACTTCTCATAGTATTCAATGCATTTTCTATGATAGTTTTTATTATACCAATCTTGGATGCCTATCATATTAGGACTAATTTCATAACCAAAGCAAATTACCATGCTGTTCTAAAGGACTCTCAAAATAATATAAGTTAAGAATGAGAGATCAATAAATTCTATAAAATAAAACCACCACCGGGCTCTAAAAGATATAAGTGCAGCACTAGAGTAAAATTATCTAGGTCAAAAGATATAAGTGAAGCACATAGAGTATTCTAATAAATTCCAATTCATGTGTGTCTCTCCCAAAAGGTGTTTACAGCAAGGATGATTGTGTTAAACTAAAAATCAAAGACTCAAATCATACAAGACACTCCATGCAAAACACATATCATGTGGTGAATAAAAATATAGCCTCAAGTAAAGTCACCGATAGAAGAAGACGAAAGAGGGGAGGCCTTCCGGGGCATCCCCAAGCTTAGGCTTTTGGTTGTCCTTGAACTTTACCTTGGGGTGCCTTGGGCATCCCCAAGCTTAGGCTCTTGTCACTCCTTATTCCATAATCCATCAAATCTTTACCCAAAACTTGAAAACTTCATAACACAAAACTTAAACAGAAAATCTCATGAGCTCCGTTAGTATAAGAAAACAAACCACACGTTGGACGGGCCTCACCCCCATCCCCGATAAAGCAAGAGGACACCTAAGCAGTGCATTAAATGCACCTTGTCTTGTAATACGATGGATAACCTCGTGCCACTATAGACCTTTCCACCTCCCGTGGCCACTGTGGCAACTCCTTTTTCCTATAAAAGGAGGTCCAAGGTGACAAGGAGAGGGATTCGGCTCTTTGGAACCACACGCTGACCACAGGTAGTTCGAGAGCCCAAGAACTCTCAGAAATACACCCACCAAAGTAGGACTAGGGTTTTACGCATCCTTGCAGCCCGAACTTGGGTAAACGATCCTTGTCCTGTCTACTAGCCCTGCTCTCCTCGCAACCCTGCACCCCGGCAACCATAGTAGGGATTCTTGTGATCCCATAGGTGTCATTCCACACCGACATCCTTGGCACGCCAGGTAGGGGGCGCAATTATGAGAATCTGGTCTAGTAGTTAGCCTAGTAGTTCTTCGTTGCCATGGCCCCCAAGAATAAGACGACCACGGGGCTGATTCGTTGGGAGCCGAACGACCCATGCCGGTGCGGACAAGCAGTGGACCAGTTGCAGACAGGACCCAGGCCGCGGCCCGCGAGCACCAGCATCTCCTAGGCAGTCGGAACCTGGCGAGCGGCGTCGTTCGCGCGCCAGACGACCGGCTACACGTCGTCGGATCCAAAGACGGAGCTGGGCCCCCTGCAGGCGGTGCGGGGCCCTCCAGGGGCGTCATTGTGCCGGCTCCGGGCGGCGCGGCGACCTCCAGGACACCTACACCGGCGACGACCCGCGTTCTTCCCATGGTGTGTGCGCCGAGCAGCGTCACCACGATGGTGACCCTGGGCACCGCCGTGGGAAGAGCCCTATGCGTCATCGGCAAGATGAGGGGGTTCAACACGCTCGCCGAAGCGCTGGCGAAAATGGTGCGCAACCGCTGGGTCGTGACGGAGATCCTTCTAATGTAGTTAGAAGTCGAAGCGCGCCACGATCCACACAGCTGTCACCGCCGCCCACGCTAGCGGAAGCTTTGGCACGCGCACAGCTGCTCCTCGACTTCCCTCCTGCTGCGGAGAAGCTCGACGAGTGGAGGGACACCATGCCGAGCCTCGTCGCTGTCGCAAGCAAAGATGATCCGCGACCACCGGGGCCCTCGGGCCGGCGCTCCACCGAGCCACTACATGCTGGCACTGGGAGGACCGGGGGCGCTACGGCCACAGTGCACTCTCCTCCTCCTCGCCGGCCACCGCGGGCGTCGGCCCGTCGCGACGACGCTTGTGACAACATCTCCATAGCGTCGTCCGACCCGCGGACCCTCCGCGACCAGCGCCAGGTCCTTCAAGAGCGAGCTCACGAAGACGCTCGAACCACCGTCGAGCGCCGGCGCGAAACGCGCCGCCAGTCGGACAAGCGGGCGGGACCCGCTATGGACCACCCGACACCGGGGGCCCCGGCGGCCTACCTTATGAGTTGGGTTGCCTGGCTTTTATCCATGAGCTGAGGCAGTTCCAGTGGCCGTCCCACCGCACGTTCAAGCTCGACGTCGACGAGAAGTACACCGGCAAGACCCATCCGTCCGAGTTCCTCAGCATCTACACCATCGCAATGCAGGCCGTTGGGGCTCGCGACGACAAGGTCCTTGCCAACTATTTCCAGCTGGCGCTCAAGCCCAATGTAATGTTTTGGTTGATGCACTTGCCGGCAGATTCCATTTCTTCCTGGTCAGATCTGTGCCATTAGTTCGTTGGTGCCTTCACAGGAGGCCACCAAGCTCATGGCCAGGCCAGTGATCTGCACATCATTCCCCGGAAGGAAGGGGAGACCATGCGCAAGTACATCCAGAGATTCAGCCGGGTGCAGTATAACATACCCAACGTTCATCTTGCCGCTGTGATTAGCGTGTTCCACCAGAACGTACGCAAACGCAAGATGCACGAGGAGCTGGCGATGACCAAGGTTAAAGATGTGGACGAGCTCTATGTTCTGGCCGATAGGTGCACCCGGGCTAAAGAGGGAAGGACGTACCCCGGTGAAGACGCCAGCGCGGAAACCGACTCTACTGATGAAGACGCCGCCACCCCGATGAAGATAAGTCGGCGTCGCAACATGAAATGCAAAGGCAAGGCCGTGCTTGCCGTTGAGGGATCTGACGATACCGGTGCCGGCAAGAAGGTCAAGGCAGACGCCCCCGGCAAGGAGATTGTCGGGTGCGCCGCCTACCGGGCCCTGGCAGCTACCAACAAGCCAGGAAGCTCCGGCAAGCAATACTGCAAGATCCACCGCACCAAGGGCCACGACCTCCAGAACTGCCGACAAGTCGAGCTACTTGCTGAGAAGCAAAAGGCTGAGTATGAAAGGCGGGACAAGGAGAAGGACCAGGACGGTGCTGAGGGATCCGGCAAGAAGCGTGGCGGCCAAGGAGGCCACCCTGGCAAGGACAACCAGCAAGAGAGGCCCGCCTGGGGCTTAGACAAGAAACAAGAAGAGGACGGTCACGGCGAGGACGACGAGTCTGGTGAGCAAGGGTTCCAGAAGGCTACAGAGGCCATGAGCATCGATGGCGGCGCCTTGCTGCATACCTCTCACCGCCGGCTCAAGCAGTGGGCGCGTGAGATTTCAGCAGCAGAGCCGTCGTTCGACGCTCAGAAGCCGCTGAAGTGGTCCAGCACGCCCCTCATATTTGACGCCGAGGACCACCCTGACCGCACTACCGCGGTCGGGTGTTTTCCATTGTTGGTGTCGCCAACAATACGCAACCTCAGGGTGAACAAGATATTGGTTGATGGCGGGGCCGGCCTGAACCTGATCTCGCCTGCCATGATCAAAAGGTTGCAAATCCCTGATGGACACCTCGAGGAGACGGGCATGTTTCAAGGGGTCAATCCGGGGAGGAGCCAGCCGAAGGGAAAGGTCACACTGCCCGTGAAATTTGGAGGAGAGTTGAACTACAAGACGGAGAGGATCGTCTTTGACGTGGCCAAGATTCCCTTGCCCTACAACAGGATTCTCGGCCGCCCGACATTGGCCAAGTTTATGGCAGCGTCACAGTACGCCTACAACATGCTGAAGATGCCCGGGCCATTGACCATCATCTCCGTCCCCTCCGACAGGAAGGACGCGATGATCTGCGCCGACCAACTCTACCGGGAAGCAGTTGCAGCAGCCGCCGTCAAGGCACCTACTCCTGCCGCTGACAGCCCGGGAGGGAAAAAGGAGCCCGGCAAGACTCTCGCACCCACTCCGGCAAGCGCACCTCCTTGGAGTGTTGTGCTACCATGGAGGACGTGCCAGAGAGCTCTACCCACAAGAGCAAGAGATCCAGAGCCGAGCCACCGCAGACCAAGAAGGTGCCCGTCGGGGAGGATGGCACGGGAGGGGCCTTCATCATAGGCTCCACCCTTGACAGCAAATAGGTAGGTGCGCTCGTCACCTTCCTGTGGGCGAATGTCGACGTGTTTGCATGGCAAGCGTCCGACATCCCCAGTGTTCCCAAGGAGGTGATTGAGCACCACCTAGCTGTCTGCCCCCACGCGCGGCCCGTCAAGCAGAAGGTCAGAAAGCAGGCTCTGGAAAGGTAGGAGTTCATCACAAAGGAGATCAGGAAGTTGGAAGCGGCAGGTTTGCTGAGAGGGGTGCTCCACCCGACATGGTTGGCCAATCCAGTGGTGGTGCGCAAGGAGAATGGGAAGTGGAGGCTGTGTATTGATTACACAGATATTAACAAGGCTTTCCCTAAGGACCCCTTCCCATTGTCGCGCATCGACCAGATTGTTGACTCCACGGCCGGGTGTGATCTGTTATCATTCCTCGACGCCTACTCAGGCTACCACCAAATCTTCATGACAAGAGAGGATGAAGAGAAGACAACATTCATCACCCCATGTGGTACGTATTGCTTTTTATGGATGCCTTTTGGGTTGAAGAGTGCCGGATCAATGTTTGCAAGAGCAGTCCAAATTGGTTTTGAACCTGAGCTCCATAGAAATATGGAGGCCTACATGGATGACATAGTGATCAAAACCAAGGACAGGCCAACTCTTGTGCAAGATCTGGAAGAGACATTTGCTAACCTGCGCAAGATCAACCTCAAGCCGAACCCTGAGAAGTGCGTCTTCGACGTTCCATTCGGCAAGCTTCTTGGATTCTTTGTGTCGCAATGTGGGATCGAGGCAAACCCAGATAAGATCAAGGCTATTGAGCAGATCGAGGCGCCCAAGCGGATCAAGGATGTACGTCGGCTCACTGGCTGCGTTGCCGCCATGAGCCGGTTCATCTCCAAGTCTGCCGAGCATGCCCTTGCCTTCTTCAAAATCTTGAAGAAGGCAGGCCCAATAGACCGAACACCAGAAGCCGAGGCAGCACTGCAGGATCTGAAGAAATACCTTTCCTCCATGTCGATACTGGTTGCGCCTAAACCACAAGAGCCGTTGCTGCTGTATCTGGCGGCGACGAATCAAGTGGTCAGCATCGCACTTGTGGCACAGAGGGAGGTCAACGAGGAGGCAGCAATGGCGGCAGAACCAGAGGATGGCAAGCCAAAGATTCCCCTGGCAGCACTTGGTGCCGACAAGGCGCGGCCCCCGGCAGAGTCTGGTGCCACCAAGGCAATGCCCGCGCAGTCGAGTGAAGTGGTGCCAAAGAAGAAGATGATGCAGCACCCGGTTTACTTTGTCAGCTCACTCTTGCAGGGGGCTAGGTCGGGGTATTCCGGCGTGCAAAAATTGCTCTTCGGCCTCCTTATGGCCTCGAGGAAGCTGCATCACTACTTCCAGGCCCACGAGATCACTATCGTCACCCACCTCCTGTTGCAATGGATACTGCATAACCCGGACGCAACCGGAAGGATTGAGGAATGGTCCTTAGAGCTGTCAAGTTTTGGTTTGAAGTTTGAAAGTACCTCGACAATTCAGAGCAAAGTCTTGGAGGAATTCATCGCAGAATGGACCTCGACGCCCGACGAAGAAGTCCAGGAGACCACTCTCCCCGGCAAGGAAGCAGACCACGACTGGATCATGTACTTTGATGGGGCCTTCTCGATGCAAGGCGCCGGTGCCGGTGTGCTACTCGTCGCACCCACCGTAGAACACCTCAAGTACGTGATCCAGATGCACTTCCCCAGGGAGATGTACACCAACAACACCGCCGAGTACGATGGATTGCTTGCCGGTCTCAGGATCGCGGCAGACCTCGGGGTTAAGAAGCTCATCGTCAAGGGCGACTCTCAGCTT
The DNA here is from genome assembly GCF_018294505.1 of Triticum aestivum. Lineage (NCBI taxonomy): Eukaryota > Viridiplantae > Streptophyta > Magnoliopsida > Poales > Poaceae > Triticum > Triticum aestivum. The sequence goes on along the minus strand of NC_057803.1, from coordinate 611,968,413 downwards.
GTTGTCAGGCAGGTCAACAAGGATTATCAAAGCCCATTGATGGAAGCCTACGTAGATGAGGTGAGGAAGCTGGAGGAACACTTTGATGGTATCTAGGTGGAGCACGTCCCCCGAGCGGAGAACAACATCGCCGATTACCTGTCAAAGCGTGCCACATTCAAGCTACCTGTGGAACCACGTACCTTTTTGCTCCGGTTAACTGAACCATCTGTCGAACCATCAGCGGGGCAGAACAAGCGAAGGAAATCAGGTCCTGGCAAGTACTTTCCTACCGAGCCCCCTGGGGCCGCCGGCAAGGGTGCTGTCGCGGACGCTTAGCCTGCGCAAGAGCGACTGGCTCCGATAGGGCGTCTAGCCCTGGCCGTAGAGACAGCCGCTCTCATGGCGGAAGAAATGCCTTTGGTCCTTGCCGTCGAGCCCCAGGCTCCGGCATGGGCGCAACATACCGTCCACTTCCTCCAAACAAGGGAGCTTCCTGAGGAGCAGGAAGAAGTGGAGAAAGTAGCCCGTCGGTCCGCCCTATACCAGTTCATCGATGACATCCTGTACCGAAGGAGGCCAAACAGTGTGAAACTCAAGTGCATCCCCTTGGAGGAAGGACTGGAGCTGTTGGCGGAGATACATGGAGGCATATGTGGCTCCCACATAGGGTCAAGGGCCCTTGTCGGGAAGGCATTCCGGCAAGGTTTCTTCTGGCCCACCGCCCTCCAGGATGCAACGGCACTAGTAACCAAGTGTGAAGCATGCCAGTTCCATTCAAAGAAGCTTCATCAGCCGACTCAAGCCCTTCAAACAATCCCTCTCTCCTGGCCATTCTCGGTCTGGGGGCTCGATATACTGGGCCCTTTCCCCCGCACTGTCGGGGGCTTTGAGTACTTGTACGTTGCAATCGACACGTTCACAAAGTGGCCGGAAGTGGAAGCAGTGAGGAAGGTGACTGCTCAGTCAGCCGTCAAGTTCTTCAAAGGAATGGTCTGCCATTTTGGTGTGCCAAACAGAGTCATCACCGACAACGGCACGCAGTTCACAAGCCACACCTTCATGCAGTGCATCCAAGACCTCGACAGCAAGGTCTGTTTTGCTTCCGTGGCACATCCACGGAGCAACGGTCAAGCGGAGAGGGCAAATGCTGAAATGTTGTGAGGCTTGAGAATGAAGACCTTTGACAAGCTGCACAAGAGTGGAAGGCGCTGGATTGATGAGTTGCCGCCGGTTCTTTGGTCGATCAGGACGATGCCAAATCGAGCCACCCGCCAGACACCTTTTGCCCTGGTATACGGGGCAGAAGCAGTTCTACCCATGGAACTCATATATGGGTCACCTCGAGTGCTCGCTTATGATGAGCTTGAGCAAGAGCCATTGCGCCAAGATGACGCGACGCTCCTTGAGGAAGATCGTCTTCGGGGGGCTGTAAGAGCGGCACGCTACCAGCAAGCCTTGCGCCGCTATCATAGCCGCAAGGTTCATGCCTGAAGCCTTGAGGAAGGCGACCTCGTTCTTTGGTGCGTTCAGTCGGCCAAGAATTCCAACAAGTTGACGCCGAAGTGGGAAGGCCCTTATCGGGTAATGCGAGCCACCAGGCCTGGCGCAGTCTGCCTGGAGACCGAAGATGTCGTCCCAGTGAGAAACTCCTGGAACATCGAGCATCTTCGTAAGTTTTACCCATAAGGCGCGGCTTGCCGGGCCTCCCGGCAAGCCACCTTTTGTACAAGCTTTGCCAACAAGGCATGTGACCCTTTGTACAAAGCCTGGCGCAGACCCTGATCATAAATAAATGAAGAGCTGGCGCCCTAAGTTATAGCATGCATGCTAGGTCGAGTCTCATCCTTGGTTAGGGTTGAAGGCGCTTAGCAGCGACTAACCCCTAGCCTAGAGGTCGAGTGTGCGTCTGCCTGTTCCTTTTATATCCTCCTTTGGTTCATAGGGAACATGAGCACTTCTGCTGAGCTACTCGGAAAGAAGGAAATGGACCGGCACCCTGACCCCGGCAAGCCAGAGTTGCCGGGGGCTGCAAGCACAAGGATCCAACCGCGGCAAGATGAGATTGCCAAGGGCTGCAGATCCAGATAAGTCTTTTATCCTCTGTCATGCATTTCGGAACCGAACTGGGGCATGTGAAACCTCGTTTTTATCTCTAGGCTGCCGTGCTCCCCTTTTTCATATACCTAGGGATTATTTCCTGGGTCCAGATTTGGTCGTAGCCGCGGCGGCAAGGAGGTGGGACGAGGAGCCTAAATCCCGCTCCATCCCTGCCTCCGCCAAGAGCGCGAGAACGGTCGAGTGGAGTGGGGGGACAGCAAGGCCTGTTGCCGGGCGAAAAACATTTATCTTAAAACAATAACAAGCATTCGCTCCTTGTCGCGGGATTTACCCCCGAGCGAAAAACCCGGCAAGCATCCCTTTTTCATTAAAAACATCCCATAAAGGTACAGTTCGTGCGAGATGAAAAACATGAGCAAGAGGATTACAATTTTTAAATTTAACAAAGGCCCGCGGGCTTACAAACTAAAAAAGAGATAAGATGCTCGTAATCCCTTTCTTGTCCCTCTCCTTAGGAGGCAGGTCAAGGAGGTGAAAGCCAAAAGGGGCACCTAGGCGAGCTATGAGCAGCAGAAAGCACCAAGAGAACATCTCGGTGGCCACCCACGGGCGGGCCGGTGATGACGGTGCCGGGAAAGGAGCTGGAAGACGAGGCGGCAGGACCGGCAGTACGCGACGAAGATGTTGGGGCCCGCGTACTCCGAGTTGACGGCCTTGCCGCCCGCCCTCTTCCCCTTCCGTAGCCTCTTGACGACAGCCGCCCAAGGAGACAACCCCACAAGGTTCAAGGAGTTGGCCCTGCACCCGGCTAGCTTTTGCCGGAGGAGCGGCCAGGTGCAGATGTTGCTGCTGCCGCACCCGCCCAGGCGCGGGGCGTCCGACGCCTAGTCGGACTCATCCCCGTTGTCCTCCTCGTCGCTCTCGCTTGAGGACGAGCTTCCATTGTCAGAATCTCCATCAGAGGAGCTCTCCACGCAGCATTTCAGACGAGTTCCAAGATCTCCGAAGACCTTGATGGAGAGCAGGCCGTCCTCCATTAACTTGAATTAAAGGACGAGCCCCGCCGTCAGGCTGTGGATGAGGGCGAACGTCTTCCATCCACGGCGGAGATACATAACTCGAGGAGCCGGGAAGTCGACGTCGACCCATGTACCCCTGTTCCCACAGCCCCTCATGTGCAACCTGAGGGTCTGGGGCAGGGCACGCTCCATCACCCGAGCGAACGGAGTGGGGAGACGAAGACGACGACGCGGGGGGCGGCGGAGCCTGATGAAGAACTCGCAAGGCTGGTCTTCAACATGGCCCTCCATCGGGAAGGGCATCATTGGCAGGGGCGTGGCCGGCGCGCCGCCCCGTCCTCCTCTTCTTGGAGCGCTACGGCCTCTGCCTCGGCCTCGCCCATGGCCTCGCCCCCTCCTCCTTCCCCTCATGGCGGTTCTGCCACCACAGGTTCATGAGGGGGAGGGACGCGCTGTTGAGCGGTGACCCTCGCCACCACCATCGAAGGACCAAGATTCCCTTTCTCCATGGCGGGTGAGGAGAAGGAGCAGAAGCAGAGATAGTTAGAAGATAGAAGAATGCGGGGTGCCATTTCCCCCCTTCGTCCTCTTTATAAAGGAACGGGGTTGAGGCTCGGCCGCCCCGCTCCGCCAATCCAGACACCGGAGGCGCGGGGAATCTGGACCGACCCGCCGCCCAACCAGCGGTGGCCCGGTTTCTCGCCTCCACCGTTTGCCACCAAAAGGAAGCGTGGCAGACGTGCAGAACTGAGGAGACGGGTGAGGGGGCCTCTCCACACCCCGTGATCGTGGGGAGTGGACGCCTTGAAGACCGCACCCCGACCCCGCTCAGTAAATGAGCCGCGCCTCCGCGCCTCCCTCTTTTTACGGGGAAGACACGAGCCGCCTCTATACTGTGATGTGACGCATGCATGTGGAAACCGCCCCATGCATGCCTCCCACGTCACGCACGCCCTCCACACCTCGCCGCGCGCACGGGTCGTGGGAGGCGGAGCGCGCGAAGAAACTTACCACGGTAAAAACCGCCCCACCTGCCCGCACACCATTTTGGGCCTGGCCCAACAACGCGTCGCGCTTATGTGTGGCCCTGGCCCGGGGGCTCTTGTCGGTGTACAAAAATGGGGGTGCATCTTTGTACCCCTTTTCTTGTGCACGGGCAGTCAGAGCCGTGCCCACCACCACACCAAGCAAAACGAGGGAGGTGCCAAGGTAAGATCAAAGCCCAAGGCAATCAAAGAAAAGCCAAGGCCAAGACCACAAAGAGCAGAGGGACGAAGCAAGTTCCCCCGGCAATACCCTTGACGGGTGGCCTCAGCGGCCCTGGCAAGACTCTTGCCGGGATAGCTCGCCCCGCACCAACAGAGCGAGCCACCCTTTAGCCCACGGCCCCAAGTGCCATCATCAACATGGGGCCAGGGCTCGAGAAGGCACCCCTGTGGTGACATATAGATCTTTGTGAAGACATATTCAAGATCAGATCAGAAGACGACGATTCTCGGCAAGATCCTTGCCAAGGAAGGCCACCAGACCCCCGGCAACATTCTTGCCGGGGACGACAACACGCCACGGCGAGACCCTTGCCGGGCCACCCGGCAAGGCCGTCGCCAAAGACGCCGGCAAGGCCACTGCCAAGCCCACGTCAACCAAGCTTCCACCGCCATTCACATGCAGCTGCCAGCCCAACCAGCTGGGCGGGCACCTGTGTGGCAACATGCAGCTCCCAGGCCAACTCATCAAGCGCCTGCGTGGTGGCATGCAGATCTTCGTGAAGGCTCCACCACCGCGCCAACTCAGCTGCCTGCCTGCCTACATGGCACTGCATGCATCCCCGGCTGAGGCGCGTGTCGAAGCGAGGAGGAGCGGCGACGGACAGGACATGCCTCACCCCCGTCCCCAATAAAGCAAGAGGACACTTAAGAAATGCATTAAATGCACCTTGTCCTGTAATACGAGGGATAACCTCATGCCACTGTAGACCTTTCCACCTCCTGTGGCCACTGTGCCAACCCCTTTTTCCTATAAAAGGAGGCCCAAGGTGACGAGGAGAGGGATTCGGCTCTTTGGAACCACACGCTAACCACAACTAGTTCGAGAGCAAAAGAACTCTCAGAAATACACCCACCAAAGCAGGACTAGGGTTTTACGCAGCCTTGCGGCCCGAGCCTAGGTAAACGATCATTGTGCTGTCTACTAGCCTTGCTCTCCTCGCAACCCTGCGCCCCGGCAACCGTAGTAGGGATTCTTGTGATCCCATAGGTGTCGTTCCACACTGACAAGACTGATCGCTTGACGATGTCTAGCCGTGGACAAGCCTCCACAACCCGCTTCACGAGGCCAAAATAACTGCTAGGTATAGCTTTGGCTGGCCACAGTCGGATTGTTAAATCCTTCATGGCTAGTTCGGCCATCTTGTGCAGCTCGACCAACTGTTTCACTTGATCGGCAAAGGCCACCGGATGGTCTGGCACAACATACTGCAACCAGAATAGCTTCTCCGGAGAATCCCCTTCCCTGGCTCGGAAGAACTCCGCAGCATCGGATACACTGCGCGGCAGATCCACAAAAGCACCTGGGCAACTCCGAATCCGGGTTAGTAGAAGGTACTTCCGCTCCGCATACTTTCTCTGCATGTTAAACGCCTTACCCGCTACGATCTTCTTCGCCTCTTGGATCTCCTGTAGAGCGTCCCAGGCCTCATTCCGTGCGGCCTCTGCACTCTGCCGAGCCTTGTTAAGTTCAGCCTCTCGGGCCGACACCTCGCGCTCCAAAGCTTCACACTTCTTCACTACATCCTGGAGCTCCTCCTGGACCTCGCCGACCTAGGCCTTGAGCTTCTTACGGGCGTCTTGCTATTGGACAGCCTTCCCCTCGGCTTCGGTCAGGGCCTTTCTCAAGGCCTCGACCTCGGTGGTCGCTTCTGTACAAATCATGGCATTTCGGTCATCGCATATCATTTTCTTCTTTTCGAAATATATAAAAGGTTATTGCTGACCTTGTTTCTCCTGGAGCTGCGTCTTCACTTGGCTCAGCTCTCCCCCGGCCTTCGCCAGTTTCTGCTTCAGTCCGAAGACTTTGGCAGTATGCGAGGACGCGGCCAGTAACGACGCCTGTATTTAAGAAAAAATTAGTTAGTTTCCTCTCTTATGAGATTGATCCTCTGTCTGGTTTTTTCTTTCCGAACACCAGACAGTGTCTCAAGGGCTGCTATCTACATCGGGATTCTCTCCTTTTGGCGTCACTTACCTCAAAACCTATCTGCAGGTTGCCGTAGGCCTTGGTTAGTCCGCTCTTGGCGGACTGAACCCTTTAAATCACGGTTCCCATAAGTTCACGGTGCTCATCCATAATGGAAGTGCCTCGCAGCACTTCCAGCAGATTATCCGGTGCCCCTGGTTGGACAGGGGCCACTGGCAGAACAGGCATCCCCTCTTCTTTCAAAGGAGTGTGCGCGCTGGATTTCGGAGCCGCCTCAGTCTCCGGAATTGAGTCCGGTTGAGGGTCGCATTGTATACGGCCCTCCCGCCAGTCTCCGGGGGGGGGGGGGTTGACTCCCCTTGGTGTCCGACGACGGGGGTTACACCTTCGGGCGCCTCCTGAGCCTCTCTCACGCCAGGAACAGTCCTTCGGGACAGCACCTCTGCATCATCCTTGTTCTTGGGGGAGTGTGCGGCTGGCGGGGAGTCGTTGGCCATCGCCTTGGAATCTAGCGAGCCTCCTGACGAGGATCACAGAGGGCTGTTGTGGGCCGGGTTACAATAACATAATCAATCATCTCAGCACAATAAGGAGGGCGAAATTCATGGGCAGATAAGGTGTTAGTACTTACGATGCGGCCCGAGACTTAGCGCTGGGGCGTCTCTCCGGACTGTCCTCGATGTCCCATGCGGAGTTATCCGCGAGGGAGCCATTCCCCCTTTTGGGTGCCTGCGCCTCCAGATTTGCGGAGGGCCCTCTTCTTCCTCCCCCCATCGGGGGGAGAGTCGCTCTCCTCCTCCTCCTTCTCGTCTGCATTGTCTTTGGCGAGGAGGGAATGGGCCTTGTCTTTGGACGTCGCGTCCGAGGTACCCTTGCGACAGGGTCCGCTTCGGACCCCCTTGGCTTTTCATGTGGCCTTTTTCTCTGGTGCCTTATAAGGCGCCGGCTCCAGCATCTTTGCTAAGCGCGGGATGACTAGCTCCTCGGGCAAGGGAGCCGGACATTGGATCTGCTTCACCTTCTCCAACCAGTACTGAAAAAGCAATGGTAATGAAAGCTTAGATATCATCGTTGAAACAAACAAGTAAGGGATGTGTTCAAAACAACATACCTCGTTGGGGAGGTGATTTATGTCGTGACCCGGTCCGAGCCAGTGGCCGACGGTATCTCGTTGCCCTTGAAAAGCAACTTCCAGGAATCTTCATGAGTCGTTTCGAAAAGCCTCACCAGGGTATAGTGTTTCTTCGGGTTGAAATCCCACGGGGGCGCCGGAGTTGAATTCGGCAGCCGCGGCCCAGGTGGCACCGCGGTGCTCGGTGATGTAGAACCATGGTTTCTGCCATTCCTTGACAGATTCCACGAATGTGCCTTTTGGCCAAGGGACATTGGTGAGCTTGCTCACCATGGCGCCCCCGCACTCTGCGTGATGTCCGTCCACCACCTTGGGCTTCACGTTGAAGGTTTTGAGCCACAGCCCAAAGTGGGGGTGGATGTGGAGGAAGGCTTCGCACACGACGATGAATGCCGAGATATTGAGGAAGGAGTTTGGGGATAGATCGTGGAAGTCTATCCCGTAGTAGAACATTATCCCACGGACGAAGGGGTGGAGTGGAAACCCTAGCCCGCGGAGGCAATGAGGGATGAACACTACCCTCTCGTTGGGCTTCGGTGTGGTGATGATTTGTCCCCGGGCTGGAAGATGGTGGGCGATTTCTTTCGCCAGGTACCCGACCGCCCGAAGCTCGGCGACGTCCTCCTCCTTAACTGAGGAGGCCATCCATATACCTTGACCTCCGGATCCGGACATGGTTGAGTGCTTTTTTGAGACAGGGAAATGAGAACCTGGGTGTTGGAGCTCGAGAAGGGAGAGGCAGGAAGAAAGCGTGGGAGAAGAAAGGGGAATCTTATCTCCTTATAATGGTGGTGAATATCGAACACCCCCCTCCCATTCACCTTAAAATTCGCTTGCTCCCAAGGGCTGTGTAAATGGCGCAGTTGGGTTACCCACGCCCGTATTGATGAGAATCCCGTAATAAGGGGACACGATCTCTGCTTTGACAAGACGTGTCAATGACAACCGCGTCTCGAAACATGGGGCAAAAAACAGTTCGAAATTATGACCGGACAGGTGTGACGGCGCATTACTAAAGTTGTCAACAGATTGTGTCGGCGTTCTAGGAACGGGGGTCCCCAGACTTGCCTGCCTGCGGCCTGTGGCATGGCTCGAGAGGGGGCCCAGTGCGGCCCAGCTTCGTCAGCTCAAGCTCAAGACCCTCGCAAGGGGCCAGGCCTTGCGGGGCGGACGACAAGAGGCTTCCTCAGGAGCAGCCTCATCAGGCAGGCTCACGAGGAGGCGGAGAGATCAAGGCAGGGGTGCCTCGCGAGGAGCCCGTGACGCAAGCCATGACGATCGAGATTAGGCGGGCGCCGGCCTGCGCAGTGTCCTTGTTTCCCCTTCGATGCAAAGGGAGCAAGCACAGGCCAAGGCATCGGGCAAAGGTTACCATTCCAGTGCAACGAGACCAAGACCAGCAGAGTGGCAGGACGGAGGTCACCATGGGGGCCCAAGACGGCATCATCACCAGTGCTTTTGGCAACCGAACACCACCTTTGGTCAGGATAACTTGTACTAGATGTTCCCCTTCAAAATGGCCAATTGTTGGCGCCCTTCCTCCTCATTTTTTGGGAAGAGGACCAGGGCCTCTATAAATTGGACTAGCCCTCGAGAGAGGAAGAGGGAGGAGGAGAGAGGTCCAGAGAGAAAGAAAGAGAGAAGAGAAAGAAAGAGAGAAAGGTCCGGACCAAGTAGAACACACTGCACCAGCTCAAGAACACTTCTCGCGAGGCCGTTCTTCCCCTGTATTGTTCATCATCATCCCCTGAGGCAATCCATTACACCACACACTGGAGTAGGGTATTACACCACATCGGTGGCCCGAGCCAGTATAAACCTCGTGTCCCTTGTGTGTTCTTCTTTCTAGCCTAGATTTCTTGCGAGCCATAGAAGCGCGACTCGGTAGGGGAAAGATCTCTGTGCGCACCCCAGAGATCAAACCTTAAGGGTCTGCTGGAACCCGAAATCTAACATTTGGCGCGCCAGGTAGGGGTGCGCCGGAATCCTTCTTCCTCCGCGTCACGTTTGTTGCCTCGTCGTTCAGATGTCGAGCGTCCTGGCTGCCAACGCCAACCACTGGGCGGCGTGGCCCGCCCACGCCGTGTCGCCGGCTCAGGGCGACCTCAACCTTGCGCCTCAGACAGCCCGCGCTCCATAGGGCGCTGCGAGGAGCGGGTGACGCAGCCAGACGCCGCCTGCCCTCACACCACGGCAGGTGCGTGCCGCAGCAAGAGCCTCAAACCACGTCGCGGCCACATCGCCCCACACCCGTCGGGAACAGGTGAACTCCAAGGCCACGCTCACGGTGGCCCGAGAGCTGCTACGGTGCCGGCTGCTGGAGGGCGGCCCCGACGTGTTGTTGGAGCGAGTAGCTGAGCTCCTGGACGCCGCCGCCTCAGGAGCACCTCCCTTCTGCGTCCAGCTGCCGCCCTAGGTCTAGGGCGGGCCGTATGGCAGCATTATACGTGCTCACGCAACTTCAAGCGGACTCCAGGGCCTGTTCAGCACCAACGACTCCGTCGGCACCGGGTGACAAGTCGCGCCGGCCCCACCTCCGGCCAGCGAAGGGGTGCATGCCGTGGCCTCCGGCTTCGGCGGACCGCCGCGCCATCATCCCCATGACGACACTCCAAGCCGGACTGCGTGGCATGTGGGGCGCTATGGCGAGGCCCATGAGGCGGTGGACCCAGAAGCTTATGTGCCTCGCATGGTGGATCATGGGTCCGTGCTGGAAGAAGATGATGGCTCATTCCTCGGGCCAGGCTGGGGAGAGGAGGCGCCAAAAGCTGAGCTCTTTCAGGAACCCCAAGAGAGCCTCGACAACCGCACCGGCAGCAGCAACTATCGGGTACCACTCATTCCTCAGGAGCAAGCTTATGCTAACCATGGGTCGCAGGAGATACAGGTCGCCGCAGCAGATGGCTGCCCCAATGCTGCACCCTCCTATCCCTCAGGCGGAGGGCGCAGGGGGCTGCAGGAGAGGGGCCGAGATCCGGGTTCGCCCCCGTGGTGGTCGGAGCAAGGCGCTCTCAGGAGGTAGGACCTCTGCCGGGGAGATGCCCCAGGGCCTACCCCCCGGCAGAGGACCCGTGGTCGTCGGGGGAACCGCTGGCGACCGCTCTACCCCATTAGCGTCGTCCTTGGTCTCCGGCCGCCGTCAATGGTGGGAGAGTGTGGCGCAAGGCGGGGCCCTCATCAGGCGATATGAAGCAAGGATGGTACCTGTGAAGAAGGCCCAGTGCCTGTGAAGCTCGCCGCCCGTGACACTCTCACATAATAATGAGTGGGGCTGTACATGCCCCGGAGTCTCCGGAGAGCCTCCCTCGGGCCTCGGGGGCTCCCGCCCACTCCCAGTGTCAGCACTTAGCTCCGCGCTGGTGAGAAGATGTCGAAGAGTAGACTAGGTGCCGGACACGGCCTTTTGCTTTTCGCTTCTTCCTTGTTGAGGAGTTTCTTCGATTTGGATTTAAGTTGGATTTGAGCTCGAGACTTGCGTGTGTTTGGGGAAGGGGTGTTTAGTCTCGTTCGAGCAATCTCTCGTGTTCTGATTTCATCTTTGCTTCCAAAGTTAGCGTCGGCTGCCCCCTCCCCCTCACGAGCCCCTCGCGAGCCGGGCCAGGTCAGGCACGACTATAGACGGGACCGCTGTCACCACACCCTCTCCGGAGGTTCTCATCACAGGATCAACATGATAATCAGAAGACACCTAAGGCACGGCGGCCCCTGCAAGCCCGCTCGGAACTCATCGTAGTCGAAAGGAAAACAAGTCGGCTGGCCCATCACCGGGCTAGCAGCTAAGCTCACACGCAACATTATGTTTACTAGGATACTGATCGCAAACCTTTACATGAGGGGCCTCCCCTCCCAAAATGCTCTTACATTCTTCAGGGCCGAGCCCGAACCTTCTTCGTGCAGGGTAAACAATAGCGACATACGGTCAGTCGGACATATCACTCACCGCATCTTCTGGGGCACCCCCGGAGGCATCACTAGCGTCGCTGACATCGTCGCCGCCACTGCCAACACCTCCGACAGTGCCAGGCTCGTCCACAACGCCGCCTTCATCGGCGGCCACGATCACGCTGTCATCATCAGACGCAAAAGCCCTGACGAGGGCGTCCACATTGTCCTCCACCCATTGCGCCAGGTCGCCCCGGACGGCTATGGGCACGGGTGCGATGGCAGCGTCGAAGTCGAAGTGGGGCCCCTGTCCTGCAGATAGCTGAAGACACGGGAGAAGGCACGCTCGAGCAAGGCTCGGCTCCTCTCTTCGACAAGCCAACGGGACCTCTCGGAGTGGTTCTCCAGAAGCGTCACCACGTCGGTGAAAAACTGGAGGTTGCCGGTGTAGCTGGCCTCATGCGGCTCCTTAGCGGCAGCCTCGCAAATGTTGCCCAAAGCTGTGTTGGCCCTCTCCCTGAGCGTTTGAAGCATGGGGGCATGCACGTGTTCCAGAACCCGCCGCCGACGGATCTCATCCTCATTCCACTGTGTGACGACCTCGGCGTCATCAACCCTCTGTTGGAGAAGAAGCAGCTTAGCCCGGGAAGAGGCCATCTCCGCCTGCGCTCTGCCAAGGGCGGCTGCGGATTAGTCCACACGCCACCTCACTTCAGCCAGTTTGCCCTGAGGGCCACAGTCCTACCCTCAGCCTCGGCCCTGATCAGCCCCAACCTCGCTTCGTATTCGCGCTCAAAGTCCGAGCGAGCTTCCGCCATGCGGCGGTCGATCTCTTCCTGGGCCCGAACTTCGCACGCAGCCACGTCATCCTCCGCCTGGGCCACCAGGCGCTCCCTCGTCTCCAACAGCTCAAGGTCAAGGTTGCGCTCGGCGTCCTCCAGCGTCAGCGCCTCCTCGCGCTTCAGTAGCTCTGCCTGGTCGATGGAGGCCCCCTTTAGCGACTCAAGGGCCGCCTGTAGCAATTCCACTTGCTGCTCCAGGCATTTGCTCCAGGCTTGGAGCTCCCATGCGTGCTCCTTCGCATCTCTGCGCCGACGGTCTGCTTCCTGAGCCTCCTCGACGGCCTGGGAGCAGGCCTCCCACGAAGCCACCAGCGACGCTTCAGCATTCATGTTGTCAAGATCACGTTGGTGACGCCCGAGGGCGATGGCTACCTTCAGTTTGCGCCTCTCCCCAGCAAGGCGCAAACCTTCGACCTCGAGGCGTGCATCCTCGCCAGCAAGCTCTGCCTCGATCCAGCTCACTGCATCCACCGCCCCCTGGAGGAACTCTTGGCGAAGGGTGCGATGATCCCGAGCGTGCCTGAGCATGTCTTCCGCATCACCCTCTTCCACCGGAGTATGCGAAGGGCCCCGAGGCGGCATGCCCCCTCCCGGCGCGGGGCTGGGGGCTGGCGTCCTAGCCATCGCCGAATGGACCCCTCTAGGAATCTAGCTGGGTGTCGGTACACCCACGGATGTGCCCCAGGGGAACTCATGAAGAAAGGACAGCGGTCACGTAGGCTCAAGGTGCCCGGTGGAACAGACCACTCCACTGACCGGTCCAGTGGCGGGGGTGCCACTCGAGCTCGGCGCGACCAGAGCCAGCGGAGAAGGTGAAGCTTTGGGGGCTGGCTCCTGGGCAGACTCGGTGAATTTGGTAGGACGGGGCCTAAAAGGCCACAATCAGCCGCAGGGATAGTAACGTAAATGAGCATAGAAAGAAGAGGACTTACTCATCCATGGCGAAGTACTTCCTGTGCTTGAACAAGCGGCAAGGGCGGTCGTCGCCACCCAAGGCCTCCTTCGTCGTGCGGAGGGCCTCAAAATCTACACGGAACCGGCCTATGCGCCCGACGCAGGGGTCGGCCTGGGGCGCGGAAGAAGCATAAAGAAGATTAGCACCGAAGGAGCTGGCCTGGGGGACGGCATCAGACAACGCCTCGCGAGGAATGGTCGAGGCCTCGGGAGCCCCGGCATCAAGAGCCGAGGGCCGCAACTCCGCATCAGCCGCCGCTCCAGGGTGGGCCTTGGGAGGCGCCGCCTTCAGGGCTTCTCGCGGCATTGGCACCTCGACATCAGTCGCCTAAGCTCCTGCCGATTCTTGTCTCCCCGCTCTATTGCCTGAGGAAGGACCACTGTGGATGACAGGGGGAGCAACCACGGCAGCTGGGTTCTTGCGGGGCCCCGTGAAGCCAGCCGGGCGCAGCCCGACTCGTCGAAGCTGGGCATCTGCCTCGCAAAATCAGCCCTGCCAGAGCATAGATACAAAAGGGCACTGAGGGAGTCCTGGATTAGGGGGTCTCCGGACAGCCGAACTATCTCCATTGGCCGGACTATTAGACTATGAAGATACGAGATTGAAGACTTCGTCTCGTGTCCGGATGGGACTCTACTTGGCGTGGAAGGCAAGCTAGGCAATACGGATATGAATATCTCCTCCTTTGTAACCGACCTTGTGTAACCCTAACCCTCTCCGGTGTCTATATAAACTGAAGGGTTTTAGTCCGTAGGACAACAACCACAACATACAATCATACCATAGGCTAGCTTCCAGGGTTTAGCTTCTCTGATCTCGTGGTAGATCTACTCTTGTACTACCCATATCATCAATATCAATGAAGCAAAACGTAGGGTTTTACCTCCATCAAGAGGGCCCAAACCTGGGTAAAACATCGTGTCCCCTGCCTCCTGTTACCATCCGGCCTAGACGCACAGTTCGGGACCCCCTACCCAAGATCCGCCGGTTTTGACACTGACATTGGTGCTTTCATTGAGAGTTCCTCTGTGTCGTCGCCGTTAGGCTTGATGGCTTCTACTATCGTCGATAGCGATGCGGTCCAGGGTGAGACTTTTCTCCCCAGACAGATCTTCGTATTCGGCGACTTTGCACTGCGGGCTAATTCGCTTGGCCATCTGGAGCAGATTGAAAGCTACGCCCCTGGCCATCAGGTCAGATTTGGAAGTTTGAACTATACGGCCGACATCTGCGGAGACTTGATCTTCTATGGATTCGATCCATAGCCGGGCGCGCCGCACTGTCACGATGGGTATGACCTAGCTCTGCCGCCGAACAGTACACAAGAGGCTAAGCCCGCATCAGCTTTGTCCCTTAGCTTCGAGCCAACTGCGTCAGTCGAGGACGGGTGGTTAGACACCGCCTCAGGGGCTGCAGTCTCAACGGCGATCGAGGCGAACACCAGCCTAACCCTTTGTGCAGCCCATGACTCCAAGGTGCCGGACTCTTTTCTGGACTCTGAACCATCCGCGCCCCTGCCAATCGAATCCGATTGGGCGCCGATCATGGAATTCACCACCGCGGATATCTTTCAGCACTCGCCCTTCGGCGACATTCTGAATTCACTAAGGTCTCTCTCTTTGTCAGGAGAGCCCTGGCCGGATTATGGCCAACAGGATTAGGATGCGGACGACAAAGAAATTCGACGCCCACCCACTGCCCACTTCGTAGCCACTGTCGATGATTTAACTGACATACTCGACTTCGACTCCGAAGACATCGACGGTATGCACGACGATGTAGGAGACGAACATGAACCAGCACCTAAAGGGCACTGGAAAGCCACCTCGTCATATGACATATACATGGTGGATACACCCAAAGAAGGCAATTGTCATCCTCCTCCCCTCCAAGAAGCAACCCAAACGCCGACGTCAGTGGCGCCGCTCTATGTCCCGCCAAAGCAAAAGTGGTGATACCGACACATGAGATAATAACACTCCGGATAGTGTCGAAGACAACAAAAAACCCCTCCAACAAGATTTAGAGCAGGAGGATGGAGGAGCCAGCTTTCCTGAGAGAGTGGCAGACAGAGAGGAGAAGGATGACAATCACATGCCCCCCCTCCGAAGATGAGGCAAGCCTCGGCGACGATGAATTCGCCGTACCAGAGGATCCCGTCGAACAAGAGCGCTTCAAGCGCCGGCTCATGGCCACAACAAATAGCCTGAAGAAAAAGGAGCAGCAGCTTCAAACTGATCAAGATCTGCTAGCTGACAAATGGGCTGAAGTCCTCACGGCCGAGGAATATAAACTCGAGCGCCCCTCCAAGAGTTACCCAAGGCGCAGGTTACTACCCCGACTGGAGGAAGAAGCATATGATACGGCTAATCGGCCACCTTGTGGCCGCGATAGAGAGGCATTCCAGCCAAAAGCTCAGCCTCCACCCCAACGCCATTCAAATAAAAAGGCATGGGGAGATACGCCAGACTTGCGAGACATATTGGAGGACAAGGTAAAGCATACAAGATCAATCTACGGATCACGAGGGCGCACCACTCTGCGAGACGATAAACGTCACGCCGGATACAGTAAAAGCAAATCCGGCCGGGCCGAACACAGCGGGCAAGACCCATTCGAGCTGCGTCGCGATATAGCTTAATACAGAGGCGCCGCACACCCCTTATGCTTCACAGACGAAGTAATGGAACATCAATTCCCAGAAGGTTTCAACCTGTAAATATTGAATCATACGACGGCACAACAGATCCCGCAGTATGGATTGAGGATTTCCTCCTCCACATCCACATGGCCCGCGGTGATGACTTACACGCCATCAAATATCTCCCACTAAAGCTAAAAGGACCAGCGTGGCATTGGCTTAACAGCTTGCCAGCAGACTGCATTTGTTGTTGGGAAGATCTGAAAGCCGCATTCCTCGACAACTTTTAGGGCACTTATGTGCGACCACCAGACGCCGATGATTTGAGCCACATAATTCAGCAGCCAGAAGAGTCGGCCGGATAATTCTGGACTCGGTTCCTTACAAAGAAAAATCAAATCGTCGATTGTCCAGATGTGGAGGCCTTAGCGGCTTTCAAGCACAACATCTGAGACGAGTGGCTAGCCCGGCACCTTGGTCAGGAAAAGCCGAAATCTATGGCAGCTCTCACGACACTCATGACCCGCTTTTGTGCGGGAGAAGACAGCTGGCTGGCTCGCAGTAATAACATATCAAAGAACCATGGTACCTCAGATACCAAGGACGGCAATAGTAGGTCACGTCGCAACAAACATAAGCGCCGCATTAACAGCGAAAATACTGAGGATACGGTAGTCAATGCCGGATTCAAAGGCTCTAAACCCGGTCAGCAGAAAAAGCCATTCAAGCAAAGTTCGCCGGGTCCGTCCAGCTTGGACCGTATACTCGATCGCTCGTGTCAAATACACGGCACCCCAGACAAGCCAGCCAATCACACCAACAGGGATTGTTGGGTGCTCAACCATGTCGGCAAGTTAATTGCCGAAAACAATGACAAGGGGCCGCATAGCGATGACGAGGAGGAGCCCCGGCAGCCGCACACCAGAGGGCAGAAGAGGTTTCCCCCGCAAGTGCGGATGGTGAACATGATATACGCGACCCACATCCCCAAGAGGCAGCGGAAGCATGCGCTTAGGGACGTATATGCATTGGAGCCTGTCGCCCTGAAGTTGAACCCTTGGTCCTCCTGCCCGATCACCTTCGATCGCAGGGACCACCCCACTAGTATCCGTCATGGAGGATTCACCGCACTGGTCCTATACCCAATCATTGACGGATTTCACCTCACTCGAGTCCTTATGGATGGCGGCAGCAGCCTGAACCTGCTTTATCAGGACACAGTGCGCAAAATGGGTATAGACCCCTCAAGGATCAAACCCACAAAAACAACCTTTAAGGGCGTCATTCCAGGTGTAGAGGCCCATTGCATAGGCTCAATTACACTGGAAGTGGTCTTCGGATCCCCGGATAATTTCCAAAGCGAAGAGTTAATCTTCGATATAGTCCTGTTCCGCAGTAGTTATCACGCGCTGCTCGGGCGAACCACATTTGCTAGATTCAATGCGGTACCGCATTATGCATACCTCAAGCTCAAGATGCCAGGAACTCGCGGAGTTATTACAGTCAATGGAAACACAGAGCGCTCTCTCCGAACAGAGGAGCACACCGCGGCCCTCGCAGCAGAAGCGCAAAGCAGCCTCTCAAGGCAATCAACCAGTTCGGTGCTTCAAAGCCCGGACACCTTCAAGCGCGCTCGGGGCAATCGGCAAATAGACCGTCTGGCACGATCTGAGCTCGCGTAGCAATACGACGGCCACCCCAATCCCAGCCCAACGCCAAAATTCGTGTCGCGCGTACATAATTACGCATTAAAAATACCATGGGCACAGGTGGGGAGGGGGGCATAACTGCGGCACGCCCCAAAACGCGGCCTAAACCGCACTAGGGGCTTCCCATTTGGTTATTTTTCCTTTTTCTTTCAGGACCTTAATCTCTGGAAACACAGTCCGGCAACACTATTGCCAAACACATGATGCAGCAACCAAGGAGGCAGACAGCTACGTCATACCACGGAATTCCCAGGTTGATTACAGTAACGAGTGAAATATTCAATTTAATATCATTCCTCAGCTTGCCCTTGGAAGGGACATAGTCCTACTCTTTACTTATCGCACTATCTATATCACTCTGCTTTAACGCAATTTTTTAATAAACAATGCATGACATTACGACTATTATTGCATTCTTGTTATATATATATATATGCATATATATACATATATATACATATACATATACATATACATATATATATATATGTGTGTTCATTAATGACGCCTTGCAACCGTACACTCTGGTACGGCCAATACACCATGGGCTTACGTACCCCACAATACGGTGTGAAAAGTCCAAACACTTTCTCAAGTGCGGCACCCCGAACTTATAGCATTATATGCATCAGCTCCGAATCATGTCTTTGGTCAAATGTTGGGTGTGTCCGGCTCCTATGTTTTAGTACCTTACGTTCCGCTCTATCGGGTAAGGTAGCGCTAGGAGAACTACTGCGATTGTGCCCCGGTTCTGCCGGGCTTAGCACCTCAGTAGAGAAAGCTCAAACTGACTGTCATGATATGGCGAGAGACTGGTCGCTATTCGGCGAGGTTTTTCGAGTCCCTAAAGACTTATGCCGTTTAGGGCGAGGGCCCGGCCATGTCCGGCTTACAGGCGTGTATCGCGCCCTGAATTCGGCCTTCCGAATACCAGGGGCTTCGCTGAAATTTAAAATTATAGAATTCTATGGCTAAGTGAGTGTGATAAAGCATATTAGTCCGGTTGCCTTGTTCGTTGTGCTGAGCACCTCCCTCGAAGGACCCAAATATGGGAACAAGAGTGCTCAGGTTTATCCCGAACACCCCAACACTCGTGGCATGGGGGCAGAAGCCGAGGACTGGCCATCTCTTAGATTGGATAAACAGCCAAATAGAAGGTAATATTTTAAATTCACACAAGCGTTGCATAGCGCATATGAAACAAGTTTTCATCATACAGGATCACACGAGCAAGTTTACTCAAATATTACATCCTTTGAACATTCGTCCGCTACAAGACGGGCACCCTTCAGGACACCCTCATAATAAATTTCGGGGGTGCCATGCTCCTTGCCCTGCGGCGGCCCTTCCTTGATCAGCTTCACAGCGTCTAGCTTGGCCCACTACACCTTCACACGGGCGAAAGCCCGACGTGCACCTTCGATGCAGACGGACCGCTTGATGACCTCCAGCCGTGGGCAGGCATCCACAAGCCGCCTCACCAGGCCGAAGTAGCTGTTCGGAAGGACATCGCCAGGCCACAGCTGGACTATAAGGCCCTTCATGGCCTGTTCGGCCGCCTTGTGCAGCTCGACCAGCTGCTTTAGCTGGTCGCTCAAAGGCATTGGGTGTTCGGTCCCAGTATACTGAGACCAGAACAACTTCTCCATTGAGCTTCCCTCCTTGGCCTAGTAAAACTATGCAACATCCGACACGCTATGGGGCAAATCTGCGAATGCTCCTGGAGGGCTCCAAATTCGGGTAAGTAATTGGTAATTTACTTTCACATGCTTGCTCTGCATATAGAATGCCTCACCCGCCGCTATCTTCTTCATTGCATCGATCTCCTGGAGGGCCTTCTGGGCCTCGGCCTTGGCACTCTTTGCGCTCTCAAGGGCCGCGGCAAGCTCAGACTCTCGCGTCTTCGAGTCAAGCTCCAATGCCTCGTGCTTCGTCACGAGAGCCTGGAGCTCTTGCTGCACCTCGCCCACACGAGCCTCTTGTTTTTCCCGCTCGGCGTGCTCCTTGGCCGCTTTATCTTCGACCTTGGTTAGCGCTTGCTTCAGGGTCGCCACCTCGGTCGTGGCCCATGGCAAACAAACGATGATCCTGTCATTTTGCAATCGCGTCCTCTTTTATATACACATATCTATAGACAGGGTATTACCTACCCCTGTTTTCCTTGAGCCACCTCTTGGCAAGGCCGAGCTCTTTCCTGGACCCCTCGAGGTCCTGCTTCAGTACGGCGACCTCCGTAGTCAGTGCGGCGGACGCCCGCAGCGAAGCCTGCATACGCATACTTATATTACACTCCTGCGATATTATTTGATCCTCTGTTCGGCTTTTCTTTGTGAACACTGAACAAAGCATCAGGGGCTACTGTCTATGCGGTAATATTTTTACTACATTTTAAAACACTTACCTCAAAGCCTGTTAGAAGGCTGGCACAGGCTTCAGTCAATCCGCTCTTGGTGGGCTGAACCTTCTGGATCACCGCACTCATGATACTGCGGTGCTCCTCGTCGATGGAAGCGCTGCGAAGCGCTTCCAGCAGATTGTACGGTGCCTCTGGATGGACAGAGGTCACCGGCATAGGCGTTTTGCCCCTCTTAGAAGGAGGCCGCCTGCTCGAGCCCGAAACCGCTGGAGGGTCCGGCGCGGCGTTCGGCGGAGGGCCGAACTCAGAGCTCTCGGGGGCCCCGTCCCCGCGGCTCCCGGAGTCCGGAAGGTCACCTTGAGGCGCCTCCAGGACTGTCTCCCCTCGACCCAGTGCCTCTTGAGACAGCACGTCGGCGTCGTCAGCAGGATAAGGGGAGGTGGCGGTCGAGACTGGATCGCTATCCATGTCCGACGAGCCCAGGGAGCCGTCCGATGATACATCGACGCTAGTTCGCGGTGGCCTGCATAATCATGTTCGGCGATAGGGAAAGCAGTGCGATAAAGGAATGCTATGAGTTACTCTGGTATCCGAATACTTACGATCTCCTCGGGGGCTTGGCCCGGGGCAACCACTCGTCTTCGCCCTCGTCGGTGGTGGTGGAACTGTCCGGAAGGAGAGTCCTCCCCTTCTTGGACCCTTCGGCCTCCCCAGTTGGGGCGGCCTTCCTTTTCTTGTCTCCCCCGCCTGGAGGGGGAGCATCTTCTTCTTCCTCCTCGTTTTTGGGGGAAGAGGGTGCCGTAGATTTATCGGACGATGAGTCCGATAACACCTAGTGTCGGGAACTCTTTCAGGTTCCCTTGGCCTTCTTGGTCTTATCCGGCACCTTGTAAGGAGCCGGAGCCAGCATCTCCATCAGGAGAGCGCTCGCAGTGTCTTCGGGCAAAGGGTCGGACAGTTAATCTGCCCCGACATCTCCACCCGGTCCTATCAAACGCATGGAGATTAGACCCCACACATAATTAAGCTAGGGAAAATAAATGTCCTACGGGACGTATTGAACTCACCGAACGCACTAGACGCTTTGCACTTAGTCCGCGGTCCTCGGCGAGAGAAGGGGGGACCTCGGCGCCCTTGAACAGCACCTTCCAGACGTCCTTGTGTGTCGTATCAAAGAGCTCGCTCAGAGTCTGGTGCTGGGCCGGGCCGAACTCCCACCAGGTAAAATCCCGTTGTCGACACGGGAGGATCCGGCGGATGAGCATAACTTGGACTATGTTGATAAGCTTGAGCTTCTTGCTCGCCATACTCCGGATACATTTCTGGAGTCCATCCAGCTCCACCGATGAACCCCACGACAAGCCCTTCTCTTTCTAGGAAGTGAGCCATGTTGGGAATCCGGATCGAAACTCAGGGGCTGCCGCCCATTTGGCGTCGCGCAGCTCGGTGATGTAGAACCACGCCGATTGCCATCCCTTTATTGTCTCCACGAAGGAGCCTTCGAGCCATATGACGTTGGTCATCTTGCCCACCATGGCTCCGCCGCATTCTGCTTGTTGGCCGCGTACTACCTTCGGCTTGATATTGAAGGTCTTTAACCACAGGCCGAAGTGGGGCCGGACGCGGAGGAAAGCCTCACACACGACAATGAACGCCGAAATGTTGAGGATAAAGTTCGGGGCCAGATCATGAAAGTCCAGCCCGTAGTAGAACATGAGACCACGGACGAATGGATGGAGGGGAAACCCTAGTCCGCGGAGGAAGTGGTGAAGGAAAACTACCCTCTCGTGAGGTTCCGGGGTAGGGACGATCTGCCCCATAGCGGGCAGCCGATGCGCGATGTTCGCGGCTAAGTATCCGGCTCCGCGCAGCTTATTGATGTCTCCCTCCGTGACGTAGGAAACCATCCACCTGCCTCCCACTCCGGACATGGTTGGAGAAGGTTGAGGTGGGAAGTGTGGACTTGGGCGCTAGAGCTCGAGTTTGCGAAAACGGATGAGCAAAGGAGGAAGAAGGCATGGATAGAAAGGTGAATTCTTATCCCTTTATATGGGCGGACGAAGCTAAGCGTCCCCACTTACCTGGTAAAACTCGCTTATCCCTCAAGCATCGTAATTGATGGCGCGGTTGGGTTACCCACGCCTGTATTGATGAGAATCTCGTAATAAGGGGACACGATCTCTGCTTTGACAAGACGTGTCGAAAAACTGCCTCGCATTATGTGTGGGGCTGGTTAAAGGAAATGGTTCGAATAATCACCGGGCCATGACATAATGTCATGCTGCCAAAACAAGCCAGCAAATTAGATCTGCGAAAATATTATTCTCTCTACGGTGGAATGTGGAACTTATTTTGCAGGGTCGGACACTATCCTCGTATTCAAATTCTTCTGTGATGTATTCGGAGAAGGAACCCGCCTTGCAATGTCGAAGACAATACTGCGCGCCCGACTCATCGTCATTGAAGCCTGGTTCAGGGGCTACTGAGGGAGTCCTGGATTAGGGGGTCTCTGGACAGCCGGACTATCTCCATTGGCCGGACTGTTAGACTATGAAGATACAAGATTGAAGACCTCGTCTTGTGTCCGGATGGGACTCTACTTGGCATGGAAGGCAAGCTAGGCAATACGGATATGGATATCTC
This sequence comes from Triticum aestivum, assembly GCF_018294505.1. NCBI lineage: Eukaryota > Viridiplantae > Streptophyta > Magnoliopsida > Poales > Poaceae > Triticum > Triticum aestivum. The sequence goes on along the minus strand of NC_057803.1, from coordinate 611,945,999 downwards.
CTCCTTTGTAACCGACCTTGTGTAACCCTAACCCTCTCCGGTGTCTATATAAACCGAAGGGTTTTAGTCCGTAGGACAACAACCACAACATACAATCATACCATAGGCTAGCTTCTAGGGTTTAGCCTCTCTGATCTCGTGGTAGATCTACTCTTGTACTACCCATATCATCAATATCAATCAAGCAGGACGTAGGGTTTTACCTCCATCAAGAGGGCCCGAACTTGGGTAAAATATTGTGCCCCGGCCTCTTGTTACAATCCGGCCTAGACGCACAGTTTGGGACCCCCTACCCGAGATCCGCCGGTTTTGACACCGAGAGGCACCATCACGCCGAAGGCTGCTTGGGGAAGGATCGCCAGTCAAGACCCTGAGCACCGTCCGCAGCACTTCAGGCGCCAAGTCCTCCTGCTGAAGTCGCATGTGGTCTATGTGCCCCGCAAAGTCCCACATCCCGCGGGAGTGGCGCTGGAGAGGAGCAATGCGGCATTGGTGGAACTCCTTCACCACCTTGGGCGCAGTCACATTGAGCGCCCTCAAACTCTGGAAGTAGCGCCAGACGAAGGCGAGCCAGGGGCTCACGAGCATCTCATGGTCCCAGCCCGAGTGGGGAACAGCAGGCGAGGTCCGGTGCAAGAGCAGAGGATTGGGCACACCAACGTCCACATACAGCCACCGCTCTCTGAACCTGGCCTCAGAAGGAGGAAGGACGAAGTCGATCCCTGAAGCGGCCGTCTCTGGCACGGCGAAGAAGCCCACGCACCCTGAGCACTGAGTGGGGTCGCTCAAGCGCAAGTAAAAGAAGTGGTGCAACAGGGCAACGGAAGGAGGAATGCCTACCATTGCCTCGCAAACAAAAGCAAAGACAGCCAGAAGGGTGATGGACTCAGGCCCGAGGTGCATCATGCGGATCTGATTATGGGAGAGCACCGCATTGAAGAAAGCGGAAAAGGGGGGAGCCAGACCCGCCCATAGGGCATCGGCGAAGAATCGGACCGCCGTGACGATCCTATCAAGGGAGGCATGGGACGCAGGCCAGACTGTGGTCCTGCCGCACTCGTTAAAGATAGTGGCAAGGGCAGAGCGTACCTTGTTCAGGGCTTCTGGATTGAGTATGATCGACCGATCAACGGTGGGGCCGCCACCGGAGATGAGCGGGGCGAAGGCGCGGGCTTCTTCCCCTTTCCTTTCTTTGTTGGCGCCATGGCGATGGAAAGAGGGAAGAGCTCGAGCCGGATTGGCGGCGGAGGTTGGAGCTCGAAGAAGAAGGAAAGGTAGGAGGCGAGCGAGCAGTGGAAAAGGGAACAACTGTGTGCAACTATGGGTCCGCTTAGCTGTGCGCGTAACAAGGCGTCGTGGGGAAGCGTAGACGCCCACGTCCAATTAGTCGCCACGCGGAGCCCAAGGCCGCAGGCTATTAGGGCTCGCGACACTTCGTGCTTGCCCCTTAGCTTCTTTACTAAGCCAAGCCCGGGCGCGCCTTGGGCCCGGGGACTATTGTCGGCGTTCTGGGAACGGGGGTCCCCAGACTTGCCTGCCTGCGGCCTGCGACGTGATTCGAGTGGGGTCCCAGTGCGGCCCAGCTTCGTCAGCTCAATCTCAAGACCCTCGCAAGGGGCCAAGCCTTGCGCGGTGGACGTCAAGAGGCTTCCACAGGAGCAGCCTCATCAGGCAGGCTCGCGAGGAGGCGGAGAGATCAAGGCAGGGGTGCCTCGCGAGGAGCCCGTGACGCAAGCCATGACGATCGAGATTAGGCGGGCGCCAGGAGGGCGCCGGCCTGCGTAGTGTCCTTGTTTCCCCTTCGGTGCAAAGGGAGCAAGCACAGGCCAAGCCATCGGGCAAAGGTTACCATTCAGGTGCAACGAGACCAAGACCAGCAGAGCGGCAGGACAGAGGTCACCGTGGGGGCCCAAGACAGCGTCATCACCAGTGCTTTTGGCAGCCGAAGACCACCTTTGATCAGGATAACTTGTACTAGATGTTCCCCTTCAAAATGGCCAATTGTTGGTGCCCTTCTCGCTCATTTTTTGGGAAGAGGACCAGGGCCTCTATAAATAGCACTAGCCCCCGAGAGAGGAAGAGGGAGGAGGAGAGAGGTCCAGAGAGAAACAAAGAGAGAAGAGAAAGAAAGAGAGAAAGGTTCGGACCAAGTAGAACACACTGCACCAGCTCAAGAACACTTCTCGCGAGCCCGTTCTTCCCCTGTATTGTTCATCATCAGCCCCTGAGGCAACCCACTACAGCACACATTGGAGTAGGGTATTACACCACATCGGTGTCCCGAACCAGTATAAACCCCGTGTCCCTTGTGTGTTCTTCTTTCTAGCCTAGATTTCTTGCGAGCCATAGAAACGCGAGTTGGTAGGGGAAAGATCTCCGTGCGAACCCAGAGTTCGAACCTTAAGGGTCTACCGGAACCCGAAATCCGACAGATTGGACTTGTGTGTTATTATACTCTCTCTGCGGTTGTGTGCGTTGTGTGTTACAAGTCCGAACACGATCAATTCGTCTGCATACTATTCGGGAGTTCGGAAGGAGGAACCCGCCTTGCAATGTCGAAGACAGCACTACGCGTCGGATACCTTGTCATTGAAGCCAGGTTCAGGGGCTACTGAGGGAGTCCTGGACTAAGGGGTCATCGGGCGTCCGACCTGTTATCTATGGGCCGGACTAATGGGCTGTGAAGATATGAAAACCGAAGACTATACCCGTGTCCGGATGGGACTCTCCTTGGCGTGGAAGGCAAGCTTGGCGAACAACTATGAAGATTCCATCTTATGTAACCGACTGTGTGTAACCCTAGATCCCTCCGATGTCTATATAAACCGGAGGGTGTAATCCGAAAAGGATATACTCAATACCGTAGTCATACAGGCTAGACTTCTAGGGTTTAGCCATTACGATCTCGTGGTAGATCAACTCTTGTAATACTCATACTCGGTATTACCTCCATAGAGAGGGCCCAAATCTGGGTAAACTTCATGTCCGTTGTCTCCTGTTACCATCAACCTTAGATGCACAGTTCGGGACCCCCTACCCGAGATTCGCCGGTTTTGACACCGACAGCCGTGATAGCAAGTTTCATCAAGGAAAATGTTTCGATCCTCGAGTCTGCTCATCCTAGGGTGCTGTGGTGCCTAGTTTAGCTTCCATGTGTGAGTCTTTCACTTTTTCTCTATTTTACAGACAGTTGTGCTGCATTTATTTCCCTCTTCTATAATGCAAAAGCAGAGCTCCAGTCGTTCCCCATCAAAAAAGGAAACCAACAACGGTTCTACTGCTGTTTAAGGACACAGAAGGTCTTGTCAGGTCCCCATGATCAAACTTACATATGGCATTGGCAATAAAATTATCTTCAATAAATTAAAGATAGATGTGTCTCAAAGCAAAGCGTTAGGCCAATTGTACTTATTGGTCACAAAGATGATCCCTCTCTCCAAAGGGAGCGTGTATGACAAGAATAATATGAAACCAGATCATGATCACCTAACATCTATTCAAGCAACTTCAGCTGATGAGATACAGTTCAAGATTACACATTGAGAAATAGGGTGTAGTAGCATACCGCACTGTCCAGTGTTGCCGCAATAAAATAATCATTTCTCTTGAGACACTCAACCCCAAGTAACTTCAACTGTTCTATTGCTCTTACATTGGAACGTGCACCCTACATGACAAAGAAAAACAAATGAATCGAGACTTAGGAATGCAAGTATAAAGCAGTACATATACTATTAAAGTTTTAAAAACTAATAGGTACAAGTTGGGTGGAAGAGTGGTGCCTAGTGCTTGGCTGGTGCAGCCACTTTTTGAAACAGTTTAATATTGTTCCACAAAAAATTAGCAGACCAGTCATGTATCATTTCAGAAACATCTTGATCCTCATCTTGCTCCTGATAGTACAAGGAAATATTTATTTCCAGAACTCATGACATCTCCTATCATTTGACCAGTAAATTATCTACATCCAAACCAGCATTAGCTGTTAAAATCAGCTTCGGCACGTAAACAATTGTGTGTGCCAGATTTAGTACATAAACAATTGCATTGCAGTTAAAATCTCCTATCTTCCTTGTACAACAAAGTACTTAATCTGGGTCCGGCAATCATCTAGAGCTTGATCTACACTGTGCTGATCATCCACCTTTTTTTTCCTTAATACAATGGCACGCGGTTCTCCTGCGTATTCTAGAAAATAGAACTACCAACATAGCACTTTCTACATACAAATAACCTCACAAGCCCATCAACCCCCAACCAAACAATTTTTTAAAAGATTGTCAGTAGCATGTAAAATTCATGTTCATCAAATCAAAAGAGGCAAAAAGAAAAATGGCTAATTTTGTGCATGGTAATTAGAACCAGGAAACTATGGATTAACAGTTGATGCCAAAGCTTAACTACAAAATATATGAAATAAACACGATCGGATGCATACCAGTTTCATAGACACTTTTGCATGGTGTATTATTCCGTCGACACTCCAATCATGCACAGTTGGAATACAAGAAGTTACATGAAATAAGATCTCAACACCTTCCTTTTTTTTGAGGGATCTGAACACCTTCCTTTGTACCATTCAGTGCGGTGAGTTCTATTGGAAACCTACCAGACTGTTATAAATAAAGTTCAACTTCAGAAAAGCACTTCCAGAAAGGCCAGGGGCATGGAAACAAAGAAAGAAAAAGTGTACTCCACCAGATCAATAGTTAGATAAAAAAAGGTTTCAATAATTAAGAAAAGAGAGAACTAATTGAGAAAATGACTGTAAAAGAACAGTGTTTGCCCATTTACACTTCAAACCGTTCCTTCTAGCATCCCCCTTGTTCACACTGCAATCTAACAAACCTGACGGAACTCGAAACATGATTCAAAGTTGCCGTGTTACAAATATTTCTTCAGCAATGACATTGACTCTTTAAACATAAAGTAGCATTGGTATAGTTAATCTTGTACAAGTCCAACCAACGCATACAAGATATGCAGGATTTAAAAAAAATGGTAAAGCAGTATCAACTTAGCGATATCTACAACATTATTGAAGAGCTACATGATGAAAGAAGTCAAAGAATTACATGATTAAGAATAGAGATATACTAGAGATTTATTTTTATTATTTTCCAATCATTCTATCTGGATTATTTGCCAAACAAGATCAGGCAGCACTCTCAAAATGCTACCAGCCCTTCACCGATCGAAGAGATCAAACTATATGACATGCAAAGCCAATAGCGCACCAGCTCAAACTAAGATGGTGGTGCAATCAAGTTAGTTACGTGTCACAGCATAATTGACGGAGACAGAATAGAATGAGTGTACGGAGTTCAAGACTTTACAAATTCCATAGCTATTTTCTAGTGTATACTTAGTTTCTGATTTCTTACCATGAAATGGTGTACATGTACACCCATGTCCACTTGTGGCTCCGCCCATGCACAACACGTAAGAGATAAGTGCCTCAAGAAATAGATATAACAGTCCTAAAACGAAATGAAAAATGCTAGCACCTCATTGGTTCTAGTGTTGTTCGTAAAGGTAAATGTCACAGAGATTCCACGGCAATACTCATGATTGGCGATTTTGTGAAGACAAGGCACACGTGGATGATCTAGGAACGGTATTTCACATGTACAGTAAGAGGTTTTACCCAGGTCAGGTCCCCTATTCTAGGGGTAACACCCTACTGCTGGATGTTTTCTCTCGTATGAGCAATATGGTAACAATGGGGGTCTGATGACCATGGATGGCAAGTTGGCTAGAGACTTTGTGTATTTGTCTTCGCCTCTTCTAAGATCTCGCCCCATCCTTGCCTTATATGAGATGACGAGGATGTAGAGCACAATGGCTGTTATGAGCCATGATGATGGTCCTTACTAATGGAATTACCCCCAACACCATAATGCTGTCATGAAAGCGCCGTTGGTAATGTCTCCATTTATTGACCACACTTGGTTTACTCAGATGGATGCCGCGACATTTATTAGATGGATGGGCTTTAAGATGCGGTTCAGCCGAGTGACTCCTGCTGTGTTCTCGGGTTGTTTGAACCTGCTGGGCCGAATCCTTATCATGGACCTACCATGGGGGGTCCCGGCATCAGTAGCCCTGGAGTCCTTCAAGGTCTCGGGGAATGCAACGATTCCTTGATTGACTGAAATTGCACCTTTGTATGCGTTGGTCCCTTGAAGAGGAAAGGGTGATGCAGCAAAGTAGAGTAAGTATTTCTCTCAGTTTTTGAGAACCAAGGTATCAATCCAGTAGGAGATAACACGCAAGTCACCTAGTACCTGCACAAATAATCAAGAACCTCGCAACCAACGGGATAAAGGGGTTGTCAATCCCTTCACGGTCACTTGCGAAAGTGAGATCTGATAAAGATAGTAAGATAAATATTTTTGGTATTTTTTCTGTATAGATTGGAAAGTAAAGATTGCAAATAGTAAACGAGATGCGATGTAAATAAAAAGAGATGCAATATAATAAGAAAGAGACCGGGGGCCATAGGTTTCACTAGTGACTTCTCTCATCATAGCATGTATCACGGTGGGTGAACAAATTACTGGCGAGCAATTGATAAAAGAGCGCATAGTTATGAGAATATCTAGGAAATGATTATGAATATAGGCATCACGTCCGTGTTAAGTAGATTGAAACGATTCTGCATCTACTACTATTACTCCATACATCGACCGCTATCCAGCATGCATCTAGAATATTAAGTTCATAAGAACAGAGTAATGTTGTAGGCAAGATGACATGATATAGAGGGATAAACTCAAGAAATATGATATAAACCCCATCTTTTTATCCTCAATGGCACTACAATACGTGCCTTGCTGCCCCTACTGTCACTGGGAAAGGACACCGCAAGATTGAACCCAAAGCTAAGCACTTCTCCCATTGCAAGAAAGATCAATCTAGTGGGACAAACTAAACCGATAATTCGAAGAGACTTGCAAAGATATCAAATCATGCATATAAGAATTTAGAGAAGAACCAAATATTACTCATAGATAACCTTGATCATAAATCCACAATTAATCGGATCTCGGTAAACACACCGCAAAAAAGTATTACATCGAATAGATCTCCAAGAACACCGAGGAGAACTTTGTATTGAGAACCAAAGAGAGAGAATAAGCCATCTAGCTAATAACTTTGGACCCGAAGGTCTGTGGTAAACTACTCACATATCATCGGAGAGGCTATGGTGTTTATGTAGAAGCCCTTCGTGATCGAATCCCCCTCTGGTGGATCGCCGGAAAAGGCCCCAGATTGGATCTCACGGGTGCAGAAGGTTGCGGCGGTGGAAAAGTGGTTTCGTGGCTCCCCTTGATGTTTTTAGGGTATAAGAGTATATATAGGCGAAAGAAGTACGTCAGTGGAGCTCCATGCAGCCCACGAGGGTGGGGCGCGCGCCTACCCCCCTGGGCGCGCCCTCCTATCTCACGGCGGCCTCGCGGACTTCCAGACTTCCACTCCAAGTCTCCTGGATTGTGTTTGTTCCAAGAAAGATCCTCGCGAAGGTTTCGTTCTATTTGGATTCCGTTTGATATTCCTTTTTTGCGAAACACTAAAATAGACAACAAAAAACAGAAACTAGCACTGGGCCTCCAGTTAATAGGTTAGTCCCAAAAATAATATAAAAGAGCATATTAGAGCCCATTAAACATCCAAAACAGATAATATAATAGCATGGAACAATCAAAAATTATAGATACATTGGAGACGTATCACATAGAAGGTGTTCCTCCGGTATTCGGGAGTTGCATAATCTCATAGTCATAGGAAGATATGTAAGTTATGAAGAACGCAATAGCAATAAACTAAACGATCATAGTGCTAATCTAACGGATGGGTCATGTCAATCACATCATTCTCTAATGATGTGATCCCGTTTATCAAATGACAACTCTTGTCTATGGTTAGGAAACTTTAACCATATTTGATTAACGAGCTAGTCAAGTAGAGGCATACTAGTGACACTCTGTTTGTCTATGTATTCACACATGTACTAAGTTTCCGGTTAATACAATTCTAGCATGAATAATAAACATTCATCATGATATAAGGAAATATAAATAACAACTTTATTATTGCCTCTAGCGCATATTTCCTTCAAGGACCCCCTAGTCTAGGACACTGTCACAACTGTCAGGCTATGGAGACACTAGGAATTCCATTCCGCGAGAACCAAATAAGTGTCTTGTGGTCATATTTCCACTTCTTACATTTGCACCCACCTAAGGGATAGGTTTGCACCACCGTGCCTTGCCTCCCTTTACTCCTTTCTTGTGTGCGGGTTGTCTCACGGGCCCGATCTCCCTTGGGAACCCACCTCCAACATGGAGCACCCGAGCATGGCTCGATCGGAGTCCATGGGGGGTCATGGTGGGGCTGACGACCCAGGAACGACGTCATCAGCAGCTGTTGGCCAAGTTCCTGAGGCTCGGGTTCCTACCACCAGCGGGCCAAACATGAGGCGCGACTCCTGTCCCAGAAGGTGGCTGTAGTTCAGCGTCAATGCCAACTCCTTCAGCGCGAGAAGGAGGTCCGAGATGAGTGGATGGTGCTTGATACGTCCATTTTGCATCATGTTTTCCTACTGTTATTTATAGTGTTTTTATGCTTGATAACACTTTATGGAGCAATTCTAATGCCTTTTCTCTCATAATATGCAAGGTTTACACAAAGAGGGAGAATACCGGCAGCTGGAATTCTGGACCTGAAAAGGCTATGTCAGAGATACCTATTATGCACATCTCCAAATGAGCTAAAATTTTACGGAGAATTATTTTGGAATAAATAAAAATACTGGAGGAAAGAGCTACCAGAGTTGGTGCCCACAAGATACCAGGGCGCGCCTTGGTGGGTGGGGGGCAGCCCAGCCCACCTCCGGTGCCCATATTCTGGTATATAAGGTCTTTTGACCAAGAAAAAATAAGGAGAGAACTTTCGGGATGGAGCGTCGCTGTCTCGAGGCGGAACTTTGGTAGTAGCACTTTTGCCCTACGGCAGAACGATTTCGCCGTGGGAACTTCCCTCCCGGAGAGGGAAATCGAAGCCATCGTTGATATGTCCCCAACGTATCTATACTTTATGAAGTATTCATGCCAATATATTATCATTCTTGGATGTTTTACAATCATTTTATAGCAACTTTATATCATTTTTGGGACTAACCAATTGACCCAGTGCCCAGTGCCAGTTACTGTTTTTTTACATCATAGGAAATCAATATTAACGGAGTCCGAACACCGCAAAATTTTTGGAGATTTTGTTGGACTAGAAGGAACCCAATGGGCCAGAGCTGCACCTGGGGGGTTCCCCGAGGGGGGCACAACCCACTAGGGCGCGCCAAGGCCCCCTGGCCCGCCCAGGTGGGTTGTGCCCACCTCGGTGGCCTCCCGTACCCACTCTTTGCAATATAAATTCCCAAATATTCCGAAACCCTTGGGGGTTAACCTAGATTAGAAGTTCCGCAGCCGCAGGGCTCCGTAGCCACCGAAAACCAATCTAGACCCGTTCTGACACCCTGCCGAAGGGGGGAATCATCTCCGGTGTCCATCTTCATCATCCCGACGACCACGATGAGGAGGGAGTAGTCCACCCTCGGGGCCAAGGGTTTGAACTAGTAGCTATGTGATTAATCTCTCTCTCTCTCTCTCTCTCTCTCTCGTGATCTATATCATGGCCTTTGTTGATATAGTCGGATCATATAATGTTTCTCCCCTCTATACTCTTGTTGTGATGAAATGAATCTTTACCCTTTGAAGTTTTGTCTTGTCGGACTGAATATTCAGAGATGAGAACACATTATATATGTCTTGCGGTATGAATAATTGAGGTGACAATTGGGGTATCTTATTGATTCACTTGATATATGTTATGGCATTCAACTCGCGGATTCCCGCGGTGATATTGGGGTAATCTATGCATAGGGGTTGATGCACGTTTTTATTATCTTTTCTCCGACGGAAACTTTGGGGTCTCCTTGTAGTTCTTTGTGTGGATTGAGTATTATGAATATGAATATGCTTTGGTGTTATTCTAGTACGAACTCTAGGATAGATCGAACGGGAAAAATAGCTTTGCGTTATTTTAGTACGAACTCTTGAATAGATCAAACGGAAAGAATAACTTTGAGGTGGTTTTGTACCCTACAAACAATTCCTATCCTTTCTTCTCCGCTAATAGGAACTCGGGAGTGATTTTTCGTTACACTCTGAGGGATAATCATATGATCCAACTATGTTAGTATTGTTGAGAGATTGCACTAGCGAAAGTATGGACCCTAGGCCTTGTTTTTATGGATTGCAATACCGTTTTTGTGCCCGTTTACTACTTGCTACCTTGCTGTTTTTATTTATCCAGATTATAAAAATATATTTCTACCATCCATATTACACTTTTATCACCATCTCTTCGCCGAACTAGTGCACCAATACAATTTGCCATTGTATTGGGTGTATTGGGGACACAAGAGGTTTCTTGTATTTGGTTGCATGGTCGTTTGAGAGAGACCATCTTCATCCTACACCTCTCAGGGATTGATAAACCTTAGGTCATCCACTTGAGGCAAAATTGCTACTATCCTACAAAACTCTGCGCTTGGAGGCCCAACACGTGTCTACAAGAATAAAGTTGTGTAGTAGACATCAATCATCATCACCAACAACCCTCTCATGTTTGTGAGGCCAATCTTCATCAACATCTTCAACAGCAGCATCTCATCCCCAAACCTAGTTCATCTCTTGTGTTAAATCTTTGTACCGAAACCTCAGTTTGGTACCTATGGGTGACTAGTAGTGTTGATTACACATCTTGTAGTTGATGCTATATGGTTTATTTGGTGGAAGATCATATGTTCAGATCCATTATGTTATTTAATATCTCTTTGATCTTGAGCATGAATATTATTTGTGAGTAGTTGTCCTTATATTTGAGGCCAGAGGAGAAGTCATGTTGCAAGTAATCATGTGAATTTGATATTTTGATGATATGTATGTTGTGATTACCTTAGTGGTGTGATGTAAACGTCGACTACATGACACTTCACCATCTTTGGGCCTACGGGAATGCATTGTGGAGTACTCACACGACAAAAGAAATACACTTACGTGATGATACGTGTTTGTCACAGTAGGTCGCGTTTTCTGTCATGCATGTACATCCATGACAAATTTATGACAGAATCAAGATAGTCATACCTGTGCTGTCGTAGAAGTGTTCCATGACATTGCCAAAATTATCATCACGGAAGTGTCCACTTCCATGACGATAAATCGCGCGTCACAGAAGTCCTTCCATCAAGGGTGACCGACACGTGGCATCCACCGTAACGGAACGCCGTTAAGCTATCGGGTCAGATTTTGGATCTGATAACCCGTTAACAGCCACGACCAATGTCGATTTTCCACGTGTAAAATTCTCATTGGCTGACGGATCCACGCGTCAGCTCCGCGTTGGCACAGATGTCACTCATCCAACGGTCGAGATGGGCCTATGATATGTTGACACGTGGACTGGCCCAAAAGTGGCCCACAAAGATTAATGGGTCGGCCCAACTGAAGGCCCATAAGATTTAGCAGACCATAATGGGCCGGCCCAGCTAAAGGCCCACAAAATTTAGCGGACCGTAATGGGCCGGCCCAACGGCCTGTCCTAAACTTGTCATCAACGCGGCCCATGGTCACTTCTGGCCCGTTAACAGTCCGCTAAGTAATTGGGCCGAATTACGACCCGATGTATTTCCGGCCTGTTAAAGGTCCGGCTTCATTTGGGCCCATTTACAGGCCATCAAAACTTTCGGCCCGTAAACAACCGTGAAGGATTTGGGTCATATTCGGCCATGTCTGACATTCGGCCTGTTAGAGGCCCACTATAGCTTTCGCCCACTTTCGGCCTGTTGTCATTTTCGGCATGTTAACGCCGGACGTAAACCATGGGCCATATGTGGCCCAACGTCATATCAGGCCCATTAAGGGCTCATATAAAAATGACGATAATCTAGCCCGACCGAAGTTCCAGCCTGTTAAAGGCCCGTGTATTAGGTCGGCGCATTTACGGCCCGTCCGAATTTCGGCCTGTTAAAGTCCAGTGGGTTATTTGGCACAGTCAGGGCCATATCTCACTTTCGGTCTATTAAAGGCCCTTGTATTTTATGGGCTCGAGATATTTACACCTACAAACGGCCTATTTTTACTCAGGGCCCAAATTATGTTTAGGCATGTTAAAGGCCCACTATGGGCACATGCCTACCAGAAAAATATGAAAGCTTATGCTGATTTAGACCCAGATATTTTTAGTGGGCTACATGCCAATTTCGGCACGTAATCGTTTTTAGCCCAATTGGAATGGGCCCGACGAATGTTGGCATGTTGGGCTCCTACGAATCTTTCGACCGAATACATTACTAAGATAAACCTACACTATACAAAAATAGCGTCGTAATTACTGCAGCCTGAGTGTCGGAGTAATAGGCCACGGGTAGGCTAACCCGAGCCCTAGAACCTTTCAAGACATCAGGGCAGGCTGCGCCCCTCAAGACCCCAGGACACAGAGCCGCCTTTTGGGAACTCGGCGGCAAGGCAACCGACTAGCCACTTGCAGCCGAGTCCCAGGAACGACTTCAGGATAATCCAACTCCTGAGTGATGACTTCTCGAGAAGCCGACCTTGGGGAGTCCGACCGCGACTCCAACAAACCCCATGTCCTCATCAAGAGGGACAGGACAGGGGAGTGGCTACAGCGAAGCCTGTTCCCACCCCTTTCCAGGGGCAGGCATGGCCACAGTATGTCATACCCGTGGAGATCTCCGTGCGGCGTGGCACTATTGCCATGCCAGCCCTGACATCAGCACCAGTGGACCGAATCTCGTGCCCACAACGGCTTGTTTGTATGACCCTGGGGAGGCGGGTCCCACTAGCTAGCAGGACCCAGAAGACGGCAAGTGCGCCACCAGTCAGACCCGTTGGGAGTCGGCCAGCCCCTCCCCTGGGGCCCACGCGCCATTAACCAGATGTGACGGAGAGTGGCAATAGTGATCGCCCGCTAGGCGGCAGGGCTGTTGCCACGACTCCATGACCAAGCCTGCGTCACTAGAAGCACGGCTACAGTAATCAGCAGCCGGCAAGACCCGCCCGCGGCGGACGCGGCCTGTCAGCTCCGTACCAAGCCAGTCGGCGGGGCCCACCAGTCGGCGGAGAAGACGGAGGCCGGAGGCACTGATGGCTGATCCGGCGTCCAGCCGGATTACCATTGTACCCCTGGGCGGGTAGGCCTATATAAACCCCCCAGGGCACCCATGCAAAGGGTTGGAATCCATTAGCACTAGACCAGATCATATAGGAAGGAGAGAGCTAGCCTTGCCTTCTACTACCTCTAGGAAATAGCTCAAGGAGCAATCGTGTAAACACTTTGCCATAGTGATCATGCGGAGACCCCGTAGAGTAGTAGTAGGGGTATTATCTCCCCAGAGAGCCCTGAAGCTGGGTAAGATTCGCCGGCGTGCATGTCTTCGCCTCATCCCGTTTCCAGGCACCGGTGACGTTCTACTCGCCCCCACCATGATAAGCCATTCTTTGGCATATGTCGCACCCAACCCCAGACATTTGGCGCCCACCGTGGGGCATGGTGCACCGTCATCCGGAGACCTGCTCTGGACGGGAACCCTTTTCCTCCCTGGCGAGCGCAGCAAGCCAGGCACGCCAGACGGAGTTTGCGCTGACGCGCTGCACGGTGTTGAGATCGCTTGTGCAGCCAGCTGCCTCGCCAAAATCGTCGGCAAGGTTCGCCTCTCCGACGAACCTGCATCCAACACAGGCACGGGTAGCTCCGAGAGCCTCCTCGCGGGCCTCCTCGATCAACTCCACGTCACCGGCGAGCCTGCCGTGGACTTGGAGTCTGTAGGTTCCACCGACCCGATGCTCGTCGACTCCGACACCGCGTCGCTCGACGCGTTCCCCACTAATGTGGTGGTCTACGACGAGCCTCTCCCTCGTGCCGAGAGCGGCGGAAGCACCGTCACCGAGGTGCTCGTCATCAGGCATGACGAGCCTCCCGGCGGAGGAGCGCATGACCCACTTGGCGCGGCGCTACAAGACCTGACCGTGCCCATTCCGGAAGACGCTGACACGGAGACGTTGGAGGCGCGCCGCCTTCAGCTCGTCGAAGGCGCGAAGAAGCTGGCTAGCATGAGACGCTTGTCAGAAGCCTACCAGCGAGAGATGGATCACGCTGTTGGTGGCTCGCCAGCCCCAGCTGGGCCCAGCCGCCTTGGCGCGGTCCAACAGCGCGGCGTAGCCATCGCCAACCTATTCAGGGCAAGTTGCCCTATGTACGCTACACCTGCGGAGAACATTTGAGCCGCCCAGGCGGTGGCGGACGAGCTGGACAATTTCAAGGGCGAAGAGCGCCGCCTGATGATGGAGCGGGTCCAGCAGCTCCTCGACGCGGCTGCTGCGCAGAACGAAGATGGCTGTCGCACGGAAGCGCCACAACGGCAAAACGACGACCTTTGCCGAGATCAAGGCGCGACGTCTCGGAGGCCGAGTAGCGGCGCCCGAGGAAGAAAAGACAAGGACCGACTGTCAGCCACAGTCAGACTCACATTACCATAGAGCGCGACCGAGACGGCCGCCCGAGAGCAGTAGAACGACGGGACGACTGTCCGCCTCCTCCTCCTCGCAAGGAAAGGCGAGTCTCCCCGCCGCCTGTTGATCATCCGACTCTCGGCGACCACCTTGGCCGCCGAGACGGAGTCGGGCAAGACGACGCCCGCCACCGGATCGACCGACTTCACGGATCCCTGGCGCTGGAAGAAGAAGACGAGTTGGGTCTGCCTTGTTTCGGGCCCCGCATTCGAGACGAGCCCTTTCCCAAAGGGTTCATGCTCCCAAGAGACACGCCCAAGTACACCGGCTCCGTGAAGCCGGAAGTCTGGCTGGTCGACTACTCCACGGCTGTCAGCATAGCGAACGGCAACAAGGGTGTCGCCGTAAAATACGTTCCGCTCATGCTCCAGGGCACGGCCCGGACATGGCTGAATAGCCTGAAGCCCCGCAGCATCAACAGCTGGGTCGACTTCACCGAAGGATTTGTCTGCAACTTCACCAGCACGTGCAAGCGTCCTCCCAAGCCTCGTCAGCTTTCCTTGTGCATGCAAGGTCCCAACGAGTCGACTCACGACTACCTCACGCATTGGGCCGAGCTCCGGAACTCCTGCGAGGGCGTGCATGAGGTGCAGGCTATCGAGTACTTCACCGCCGGGTGCAGAGAAGGCACCCTCCTCAAGCACAAGCTCCTCTGCGATGAGCCAGAAACCCTCGACGAGCTGCTGATCATAGCAGACAAGTACGCCACGGCCGACTCCTCCATGAAGGCGGAGATTCAAGTTAGCGCAACTGGCAAAATGGCCCCTCAGGCTCCAAGAACTCCGGCGGGAGACGCCAGTCGGCGGCAATAGCAGAGCGACCACAAGCGCAAGACCCCGCAGCCGGCTTCTAGCAGCCGGCAGGTCGCGACACTTGAAGCCCAGCAGCCGGATGGGCAGCCTCCACCCAAGCGACCAAAAGGTGGCAAGCCCAACTGGTTGCCGGCCTTCTCCTACGAGTAGACTCTGGATGGTCCTTGCAAGTTCCATAGCAGTGCAAAGCCGTCGAATCACACCACCTGCAAGTGCCACTGGCTCACCAGGATCGCCATGGGAGATGGCCTCCTACCTCCCCTGCCTGCTGGGCAGCCGCTTCCGCCTCCGCCCCAGCAGCCAGCTATCAAGCCAGTCGGCGCAGTACAAGACGAATACCCCGAAGAGCATGGAGCCTACGTGGTATTTACGAGCTTGGCTGATGATCAACGCAGCAGGCAGCTGCAGTGACAAGAGGTGAATGCAGCAGCATCAGAGACGCCGGAGTTCATGCACTGGTTCGAGAAGCCTATCAGCTGGAGCAGGGTTGATCACCCAGAGGTGATGCCGAGTCCGGGCTCCTATTCCTTGGTCTTGGATGCCACCTTTGCCACGGATAGACGAGCCGCTCGTTTCTCGTGAGTTCTGATAGACGGAGGCAGCAGCATCAACATCCTGTACAAGGACACCATGGAGAAATTAGGAATCAAGCAATGACAGCTTCAGAACAGCCGGACTGTGTTCCATGGCATTATTCCTGGGCTTTCCTGCTCACCAATCAGCAAGATCCTGATGGACGTCCTCTTTGGAGACAAAGATCACTTCCGCCGAGAGTCAGTTTGGTTTGAGGTGGTGGACCTCGAGAGCCCATACCATGCACTACTTGGCCGACCCGCCCTGGCCAAGTTCATGGAGGTCCCCCACTATGCCTACCTAAAAATGAAGATGCCCAGTTCCAGGGGAATTCTGACCGTAGCCGGCGACTACTGGAAGTCGTCTGCCTATGCGGCTGAGAGCAGTCGGCTAGCCGAGTCCCTGGTGATCGTAGCCGAGAAGCGGCTCCTTGAACGGGTTGTGGCGATGGCCGGCAAGCAGCCAGAGGTGTCGTCTAACCCAAAGGAGTCGGTGGCTGAGGGTTCGTTCAAGCCGGCCAAGGAGACAAAGAAGATACCCTTGGATCCAGAGCGCCCACAGAGGCACGCTGTCATAGGCGCAATAGGAAGGCGAGCTCATCGATTTCCTCCGTGAGAATCGGGACATCTTCCCATGGACACCCAAAGACATGCCAGGTGTACCGACGGAATTCGCCGAGCACAAGTTACATGTCCGATCTGATGCAAAGCCGGTCAGGCAGCCCCTGTGCCACCTATCAGAAGAGAAGAGAAGAGTTGTCGGAGAAGAGATAGCCCGACTCCTAGCAGCCGGCTTCATTATGGAAGTATTCTTTCCAGAGTGGCTAGCCAATCTGGTCCTGGTACTGAAGAAGAACAAGCAGTGGCGAATGTGTATTGACTACACGAGCCTCAACAAGGCCTGCCCCAAGGACCCGTTTGCTCTACCAAGAATTGATCAGGTGATAGACTCCACCGCCGGATGCGAGCTGTTGAGCTTTTTGGATGCATATTCAGGATATCACCAGATCAAGCTGAACCCGGCTGACAGACTGAAGACCGCCTTCATCACGCCGTTTGGAGCCTTCTGCTACCTCACCATGACGTTCGGCTTGAGGAATGCCGGCGCCACCTTTCAGCGTTGCATGCAGAAGTGCCTCCTCAAGCAACTCGGGAGAAACGCCCATGTCTACGTGGACGATGTGGTGGTGAAGACGGAAAAGCGTGGAACACTGCTGGAAGACCTCAAGGAGACCTTTGAGAACCTGCGCCGATTCCAGATCAAGCTCAACCCCGAGAAGTGCGTCTTCGGAGTACCAGCCGGCCAACTCCTTGGCTTCCTGGTCTCTGAACGCGGCATAGAATGCAACCCTGTAAAGATCAAGGCCATTGAGAGGATGGAGGTACCCAGCCGACTGCTGGACGTGCAAAAGTTCACCGGCTGCTTGGCGTCCATCAGCCGATTCATTAGTCGGCTGGGCGAGAAAGCTCTCCCCTTATACCAACTCATGAAGAAGACCACTTTTTTCGAGTGGAACCACAAGGCGGACGAAGCTTTTCTCCAGTTGAAGAAGATGCTGACTACTCCACCCGTTCTGGCGGCTCCGACTCCTAAGGAACCTATGCTCCTGTACATCGCCGCCACCAGCCGGGTAGTCAGCACGGTCATTGTAGTGGAACGCAAGGAGGAAGGCAAGGCACTACCTGTCCAGAGACCGGTATATTTCCTGAGCGAAGTACTGTCGGCCTCCAAGCAGAACTACCCCCACTACCAGAAGATGTGCTATGGCGTGCACTTTACCGCCAAGAAATTGAAGCCTTACTTTCAAGAGCATCCAATCACTGTGGTCTGCACGGCCCCACTTGCCGAGATCATCGGAAGCCGAGATGCTTCTGGCCGAGTGGCCAAGTGGGCCATAGAGCTGGCTCCCTACACCATCCACTACCAGCCCCGCACCGCCATCAAGTCAAAAGCACTGGCCGACTTTCTCGTCGACTGGGCCGAGACCCAGTACCTACCTCCAGCGCCCGACTCCACCCATTGGCGGATGCATTTCGACGGCTCCAAGATGCGCACCGGCTTGGGAGCCGGCGTTGTCCTCACTTCTCCTAAAGGCGACAAGCTCAAATACGCACTGCAAATCCATTTTGCCGCCTCCAACAACGTCGCCGAGTACGAGGCGCTCATTCACGGGCTCCGGCTTGCCAAAGAACTCGGTATTCGCCAGATCCTGTGTTATGGCGACTCGGACTTAGTGGTCCAGCAGTCGTTTGGCGACTGGGACGCCAAAGATGCAAACATGGCGAGTTACCGTTTCCTCGTGCAGCAACTCAGTGGGTATTTCGAGGGGTGCGAGTTCCTCCATGTGCCAAGAAACGACAACGACCAAGCAGACGCCTTGGCACGAATCGGCTCTACCCGCCAAGCAATACCATCCGGCGTCGCCCTTCAACGCCTCCTCAAGCCGTCTGTCAAGCCTTCACCAGAATCAGACTCCATCTTCGTGCCGGCTCCTCCCGAAGAAGTCGGATCCAACTCCAGAGCCCCGGCAGACGGTACGGGGATTTTGGCAGATGGCTCCAAAGCCGCCACAGTCGAGGCCGGCCCAGGGACTGCAGAACCCGGCCCGGGGACTGCGGCGGCGGGCTCGAAGACTCCAGAACTCGGCCCAAGAGCCGCGCCAGTCGGCCCGGGGACTTCATTAACCCAGCAAGCGGTTGTTGACTCCAACCCGCCGCCTCCCAGCCCAGCCGCCCTCGTCCAAGTCGCAGTTCTGGCAGTCGAAGAAATAGCAGCACCCTCATGGGCCCAGCCCATCCTCAAATTTCTGGTGAGCAAAGAGCTGCCGACTGATGAGACCTTAGCTCGGCAAGTACAACGTCGAGCGGCAGCCTACACCATAGTCAACAGAGAGCTGGTCAGGCGCAGCGTCACTGGTGTCTACCAGCGCTGCGTAGAGCCAGAGCAAGGCCAAGCAATTCTCAAAGACATCCATCAAGGCGAGTGCGGCCACCATGCGGCTTCAAGAGCACTCGTCGCCAAAGCTTTCCGACACGGTTTCTTTTGGCCAACTGCCTTAGAAGAGGCCAAGGAATTGGTCCAAAAATGCAAAGGGTGCCAGAAGTTCCGCTCCAAGCCGCATCAGCCGGCTTCTGCACTCAAGACCATCCCCATTGCCTGGCCTTTCGCAGTTTGGGGTCTAGACATGGTGGGACCATTCAAGACGGCACGAGGTGGCTTAACTCACTTACTTGTCGCAGTGGACAAGTTCACCAAGTGGATAGAAGCGAAGCCAATCAAGAAACTGAACGGTCCGACTGCCGTGACTTTCATCTCCGATATCACAATTCGGTACGGCATACCACACAGCATCATCACCGACAACGGCACAAATTTTGCCAAAGGCGCCTTGGCCCGTTTCTGTGCGAACACAGGGCATCCGACTGGACCTAGCGTCCGTCGCCCATCCACAGTCAAACGGCCAGGTGGAGCGAGCAAACGGCCTCATCCTGTCCGGCATCAAGCCCCGACTGGTCGAGCCTCTGGAGCGCTCGGCTGGCTGCTGGCTCGATGAGTTGCCAGCCGTCCTCTGGAGTCTGCGCACGACTCCAAACAAGTCAACCGGCTTCACGCCTTTCTTCCTCGTCTACGGTGCTGAAGCCGTCATCCCAACGGACATAGAGTTCGACTCCCCGCGAGTCACCATGTACACCGAGGAGGAAGCAGAAGAAGCACGTCAAGACGGCGTCGATCTGCTGGAAGAGGGCCGGCTGTTGGCACTCAGCCGGTCCAGCATCTACCAGCAGAGCCTGCGCGATACTACAACAGGAAGGTCAGGCCGAGATCTTTCCAAGAGGGCGACCTTGTGCTCCGACTGATCCAGCGAACAGCCGGCCAGCACAAGCTGTCGGCGCCTTGGGAAGGCCCTTTCATCATCAGCAAAGTGCTGGGCAACGACTCCTACTACCTGATTGACGCTCAGAAGCCCCGAGCACGCAAGAGGGACGACTCCGGCAAAGAGACAGAGCGGCCATGGAATGCAAATCTCCTCCGAAGATTTTACAGTTGATGCAGTATGTACCACGCTACCTTTTGTATTAAAGTACCAAGACTTCGGGCCCCCCGAGACGAGCTCGGGGACTGCCCTCTTTTGTCTATATGATAAAAATTATGCCTACGAGTATGTTACTCTTTGTTATGCCGCTTGGCACCGGGCTCGACAGGTCGGCCCGGGGACTTGCCGCCTTGCACTATGAAATGCTTCCTGCAGCCGGACAAGTAGTGTGTGGCGCCTAAGCCATCTCCTGTCAGAAGCCGCAGCTCGCAGAGCGACTGTACGGTGGGCAGGAGTAAGGTAGAATGGGCGTTCGCATGAAAAATGGCTAAGGACTCAAAGCATAAAACATAGCTTAAGCCGGCTTCCAGCCTTCTTTTTTTTCGCAAACCGACTATTGAAGCAGTCGGCTCGCCGCCTTCTATTCAACTTGCTAAAAAACTCTAAAACGGCTAAGTACTTGCCTTCCCAAAGTAGCCAAGCATTTGATCCAACGGCAGTCCGCAGAGCGGCTATCCGACTGGCAAGACAGGCAACTAAGGGAAAGCGGCAAAGGAAAAAGCCAAAAGAGAAATGAGTAAGAAAAGATAGAATTCGGATAAATATTTACTTAACATAGGCCCTTGTCCAAATCTTCGAGCAGAAGTTCAAAATACACCCCGCGGGTGGAATTGTGCGAATTAACAAGTTCTTCAAAGACTACTAAAGCAGATAAAATAAAGATAAGGCGGCAGCCTAAGATGCGGCAGACGGATTCGGAGGGTCGGAGGAGACGGCAGCGTCAGGCGTTGGGGCGGCCGGCTGGGCAGTCTCGGCTTGATCGCCTCCGGCGGCAGTCGGCTGGGTCGCACGCGGCTCGTTGCTGGAGGCACGGTCGAGCTGAGGCTGGCCGTCCGCTCCGTCTTCTGGTGCTTCCGTCTCGCCTCCGTCCTCCGCCTCGCCTTCCTCCTCGACGCTGGAGCCGATCACCTCCGCCGAGTCCTCGCCGTAGTCTGGGTTCATCCCAAACCACTCCGGCGGTACCTCCTCGCCGTCTTTAGACCGCTCGGGGACGAATATGCTGGTGTCGGTGTACTCGGCGATCACCGCGGCACACTTGACGAGGGCATCTTCCGCGGCTGCCAGCTCCGGCTGGGCCTCTGACCGGAGTGTGGCCAGCCGGTCTAGGTCCAGCCCCGGATACCATGCCTTGACGAACTCCAAGGCCCGGCGTGCTCCAGCTCGGGCCGAGGAACCTTTCCAGGCCTCAAGACGACCAGCTGCGACCTCCAGCCAGTCTGCAGTCCGACTGGGGGTGCGTGGAGCCTGCATGTCCGGCCACAGGGCAGCAATTGCCTGGGCGCCGACACTTTGAAGCCGGCGCAGCATCCGGTGAGTCGGCCGAAGGTGCGCCTCGATGCTCAGGATATGCTCATCAAGGGTTCGGGGGGGCGTCGGCGGCGATCTCTACGCCTTCCGCCCTCCGACCTTCACGGTCAGCCTCGATGGCTTGGATGGCGGCCTGCGAGTGCCCAGGGAAGAAGTCTGCCAAGACGGAAAAAAACGAAGAAGCAAGTCAAAAATCAGCAGTCGGCACGACTTCTAATCGGCAGCTCGAAAAAAGAAAGTAAAGAAACTCACCATCAAGAATGTCTTCAATCTCATGGAAGCCGGAGGCCAGCATTGCCTCTTTGTCAGTCCAGGAGGAGCGCTCGCTCGCGAACTCGGCCAGGAGGGTGGCTTTCGCCTCTTCTGCCTCCTTCTGCGTCTTCGTAAGCAGCTCCCTCTGCTCTGCCAATTGTGTGGCCAGCAGATCACGCTCTATGGTGAGCTTGCTGCACTCCTCCCCCTTGGCGCGCAACACGGAGTTGGCTTCTCTCAGCTACTTTTGAAGAGCAGCATTGGCTTCTTAAGAGAAGGAAGAAAGAAGGCGTTGAGTCATCAATAAAGAAGGTCGCCAGGGAGATCCGGCCCGACTGCTCAGCAGTCGGCCCGAATCTCGGGGACTACAGCCCGCGGGTGTGCCAGCGCGCCCCCGCGAAAGAAGAAAACGGACTCACTCCGGCTCTCCGACAAGTCGGCGGTCCGCTTGCCCAGCTCTTCAACATTGCGGTTGAAGGCAGTGACACGGAGGTTGTGGTAGTCCTGCGACAAGTATTTCAGACAAAAATTAGTACCCGGAACTCACCAATTGGAAGTTCCGGGCCGCCTGCTCAGCAGTCAGCTCGAAACTCGGGGACTACACCCAGTGGGTGCGCTGACGCGCCCCCACAGAGAGGAACAAGAAAACAAGGGCCAAAGAGAAAGCATACCCGGACGGCTGCCCGTGATGCCAGGTATGCCTTGGTGCAGTTCTGGATCGCGTCGCCCTCAGCTCGCAACTTCGTCTGGACGTCCAGAAGCGCCTGGTTCATCGGCCCCGTGCCTCCTCCTTGCACCCACCCAATGGGCACGGCGCTCGTCGCTTCGGCGTCTGGGATCGCCGAGCTGGCGGTGCCGGTCTCCAGGGGGCGTGGCGCCGAAGTCGCCTTCTCAAGACGGCGGCGCATTGGCGAGCCGACTTGAAGGAGTAGCCTCGCCACGGCCTCGTCATCAGTCGGCGGCACCGGCGGGTCCGCCGGCTGTTTGCCTTGCACGCTCCCAGACGGCGGCGGAGGTGGCGGCGGAACGATCACGTACGGCATGGAGGAGTCATCACCTTCCCTCTCCATGATGGGGTTCTCGCCGCCGGCTTCCCCAGCCTGCCCCGTGAACTCCGGAGGCGGCGGCGCAGAGTTCAGCGGGGTGACGAACACCGCCGATTGGCGGTGCGCGGCCTCCTCAGCCTGCCGCTTCGTCGCGACGGCGGTTTCGGCTTCCGCCAGTTTCTTCTTGGCGGAGGCCTCCGCCTTATCAGCCTCCACCTTCTCCAGGCGGGCGGCCTCTTCCTCGTTGCGCTTCTCCTGCGCGTTCCGCTCCGTCGCCTCCCGGAGGTCGGCGGCGGGGTCAATCCGCCGAGTGGTGGCGGACGTCTCCGCTGACCCCATGACGGAGGCGGCGACAACCCTCTCAAGAGTGAGGGGAGCCCTGAAGCGAGGGAAGCAAGTAAAAGACTCAAACAACGCCACAAAGAAAGAATAAAGCGTTAAGACGGAATACTCACGCGGAGACCAGTGGCGACTTCTTTACTTCCTTGCGGAAGCGGATGGCCTTCGCGGCCGCCTCGTCCCGCTTGGTCGCCGCAGCCGAACTCTTGGGCTTCTTCGGCCGACTGCTGAACAAGGTCGGCACGGCCCTGCGCTTCTTCCCACTGCCTGGAGCACCCGGCGCGGCAGAAGATCCCGTGCCGGGATGGATGGCTCCTTGCCGGTGGTGGGAGGCGACCTCCTCATCATCATCAGGCCAGTCCTCTGGACTGGCCCCGAGCCGCGGGCCGCCTCCTCCCTCGGCGTCGTCTTCCAAAGCCGCCGCCCCCAGATCGGGGTCATCGACGTCGCTCTCTGCCCGGTCGGCAAGGAACTCGCGGGCCGGCCGCGTGGTGCCGGCTGGTGGATGGAGGAGGGGATTCTGACCAAAGCCGACTGGTCAGGTCACACAAAACAAACTCGGCAAGAAAGAAGACAATTCAAAGAAAGAAAGAAAAGGCAACTGACTGTGGGTGGGTGGTTGGCGTGGGAGTACGGCTCCTTGCCGAACCGCCAGTCCTCCAGGAGCTTGTTGTCCGAGAGGTAGTTCACCATGTAGGCCACCTCCTCGTGAGGCATGTCCTTGGTTCTCATCCAACTCGGGTCACGGCACCCGCTCATTTTGCATATCATGTGGGGGCGACCTTGGAGCGGGAGAACTCGGCGCGCCACGAAGGCGGCCAGTAGGTCCGGACCAGTCAAGCCCTCTGACTGCGTCAGCACTCGGAGTCGCGCGACGGCGCCGGCTCCCGCAAGCGTCAGCAACTTGGCCCGGAACGACCAGTTGGGTAGTCTCCCAGCAGGCGGGCCAGCTTCGAAAGCCGGCAGGTTGACCCAATCGCCCCTCGCGAAGACGTTCTTCACATAGAAGTACGCTCGCTGTCACATCTTGACCGACTTTATCAGCTTGATGGTGGGGAAGGGGTTGTCGGCCCCCGACCTCCACATGGCGATGAACGCGCCGCACTAAGCCGGCACGCCTGCAGCCTGGGTGCTGAGCTTGGAGTACAAGAACTCCCCCCAGAGCTCGAGGGTGGGGAGGACTTCGAGGAAGCCTTCACACAAGGCCACGGAGGCGGACAGCAGCACCACCGTGTTGGGCGTGAGGTGGTGCGGCTGGAGGCCGTAGAACTCCAGAAAGGAGTGGAAGAAGCTGCTCGCCGGCAGCCCCAATCCGCGCAGGCAGTGCGAACGGAAGATAACCCGCTCGCCCTCCTCCAGCGCTGGAGAGTTCTCCCCCCTCGGCGCAAGGCGTACCCGCACATAATCTTCGCCGGGGAGCCGACGAGTCTTGCGGAGGAACTCGATGTGGTCATCATGAACTTCTGAGCCATCCCAGGTGCCGGAATGCACCGAGGGGGGCGCGGCGGCAGAAGAAGAACTCATCATGAGCGGATCACCGCGGCGTTCGGCAAAGCTTGGGCGCGCGGCGGTGCGAGGAAGAATAAGAAGAAGAGCAAGGAGTAGCGTGGAGGAGGGGCGCGCGTGCTCTACCGCACCCCCCTCCTCCCCCTACTTATAGCCTCATGGGCTGCGAAGCCATGGGGGTGGACGTGGGATTTGCTGCGCCCCCGACCCCACGACCCCCACGTTTCCATGACAAAAGTTATTGCATGCTGTAACTCCATGGGAATCCCAACCGTCCGCTCAGGCCACAGCAGATCCGCTCGAGCGCTGAGGCG
The DNA here is from genome assembly GCF_018294505.1 of Triticum aestivum. Taxonomy (NCBI): domain Eukaryota; kingdom Viridiplantae; phylum Streptophyta; class Magnoliopsida; order Poales; family Poaceae; genus Triticum; species Triticum aestivum. The sequence continues at coordinate 611,921,102 of NC_057803.1, read as the reverse complement.
CGGTAATGGCGGGCCCCGCCTACGGGCCTGTCCCGTCATGCGCGCAGGTTGGCAGACTGGCCCGGCCGCGTGTCGCCACGTGACGGGCCCAGAACGGGCGGCGGCCTGAAAGCTTAACCAGCACGCTATTTGGATCCCGCTGCGACATTCGAAATATTGTGTAGGTCGGAGTTGGGCGCATCCGACTCCTTCTAGTCGGCCCGGTAGAAGTCAAGCAAGATCCATGTCTCGGGCACCCGGAAAGAGAAAACTGCTGAGGCTCCTCGGCCGATCGTCCGCAGCGCCTCATCAGCTTCAGGGACTACTGTCGGAGTAATGGACCACGGGTAGGCTAACCCGAGTCCCAAAACCTTTCAAGACATCGGGTTAGGCTGCGCCCCTCAAGACCCCAAGACACAGAGCCGCCTTTTGGGAAGTCGGCGGCAAGGCAACCGACTAGCCACTTGCGGCAAGGAACGACTTCAGGATAAGCCAACTCCTGACTGACGACTTCCTGAGAAGCCGGCCTTGGGGAGTCGGACCGCGACTCCAACAAACCCCATGTCCTCATCAAGAGGGACAAGACAGGGGAGTGGCTACAGTGAAGCCTGTTCCCACCCCTTTCCAGGGGCAGGCATGGCCACAGTATGCCATACCCGTGGAGATCTCCGTGCGGCGTGGCACTGTTGCCATGCCGGCCCTGACATCAGCACGAGTGGACCGAATCCCGCACCCACGACGGCTTGTTTGTACGACCCTGGGGCGGCGGGTCCCCCCAACCAGCGGGACCCTAGAAGACGGCAAGTGTGCCACCAGTCACACCCATTGGGAGTCGGCCCCCAAGAGTCGGCTAGCCCCTCCCCCGGGGCCCACGCGCCATTAACCAGATGTGATGGAGAGTGGCAATAGTGATCGCTCGCTAGGCGGTGGGGCTGTTGCCATGACTCCATGACCAAGCCCGCGTCATTAGAAGCACGGCTACAGTAATCAGCAGCCGACAAGACCCGCCCGCGACGGACGCGGCCTGTCGGCTCCGTACCGAGCCAGGCGGCGGGCCCCAGTAGTCGGCGGAGAAGACGGAGGCCGGAGGCACTGACGGCTGGGCCCGTGTCCAGCAGGATTACCATTGTTCCCCTGGGGGGTAGGCCTATATAAACCCCCCAGGGCACCCATGAAAAGGGTTGTAATCCATTAGCACTAGACCAGATCATATAGGAAGGAGAGAACTAGCCTTGCCTTCTCCTACCTCTAGGAAACAGCTCAAGGAGCAATCGTGTAAACACTTTGCCATTGTGATCATGCGGAGACCCCATAGAGCAGCAGTAGGGGTATTATCTCCTCGGAGAGCCCTGAAGCTGGGTAAGATTCGTCGGCGTGCATGTCTTCGCCTTATCCCGTTTCCAGGCACCGGCGACGTTCTACTCGCCCCGACCATGATAAGCCATCCTTTGGCATATGTCACACCCAACCCCCGACACTGAGGCAGCATCATAAATGTTGTATCACAACAAAATAAATTCCAACCATACAACAAAAGGCCTGTTGGCATAAAGTTTACAGTCCTTCCAGATAAAAGCACCATCAGATGTATAGAAGCACAGATTATTTGACCTGAGTGCTAATGTTTCAGGCTGTAGAAATCTGATGGAGCAGCACGATCTCCCCCTTTTTCCCGCCACTGCTCTTGAACAACGAATCGAATGTCTGATAGTCTGGTTTCAAAACCATTCATATCTTGATGACATTTCTCAACCATTAATCTTGTTTCCGAAACAACGTCCATTTGGGATTGGACTTGTGTCTGGAGCACAGATATATCACTCTGTCTAGCAGGAAGATTTTGTTCAGTAGGCGATTTGGACGAGGTTACCTTGACAACAAACCTAGAATTACGCAGGAAGGTGCTTTTTGCACTGTTATTGGAGAGATACTGACGCACTGCAGCAAGAGGTGACATTGTGCCTGTAGTAGCCTCGTCACCTTTAGGTGGTTGTGGCTGTTCAATCATTTGTTCCATAGCTTCCTGAAAGTTTGAACTTGTAGATTAGTGTACCAGAAAAGTTACTAATGAGACATAAACAAACAAAGTAGGTTAAACGTTTACACATAACTTATTTTGGTGAACTACTGTAATACATTAGCATGTATTGTAGTGCCAACTACATAATAAAATCACACTTTCGGAACATATGTCCATGTAGCGTGCCTACTGTATTGTCTATTTCCTCACATTCGTTGACATCTAAGGGTAAAGAGACATGGTTTAAAGTACGATTAACATAGTATGACATCATTCATATCATGAGCAAACAGATATAAAACAAACAGGCTATTTTATCATTGTGTGCGCACGTGAACATAACAACTAGATTACAGATCAAGACCAAAAGAATATCCTTCATCTCTTTTAAACCATGTAAGGTGAAATGATACGTTAAGACAACTGTGAATAAAAGTGAACAGAGTAACTGACATTGGCTGCAAACCAAGTAGTTAAATGAACATATCACAGTACCAATCAGTTCAAGGCAGGAGGAGTAAGGACTTACAACAACGGCTTGAACTGGTGTGCTCATGCCCTTCATCTTGCTGGTGTGGCAATCCTTGAAGATTTTCACTGCATTCGGTTCAGGTTCTTTTTGGTCCGCATGAGATTTCCTCTGTATTTGGAACAAGTCAATATAGATACGATAATATGGCACAAAAAAGAAGGAAGTAGCAGCTATTTACAAGAGCCTCGCAGTGTGCAATATAGCTACGAGACCCTGTGGTTTGTTCGAATTTCACTTTAGAACGGTTGGTTTTGTTCTTCAAATAGTTAGCCTAGAAGAAGATACACTTGTAAGGCATATACATAAATACAAGTTCAATATGTAGTCTGATCAAATACATATAGCCAACCTGATACTTTGGATCAGAACAGTGTTTAACAAGGGTTGTCCAGTCTTCATCTGTAATATATTCCACTGGAGATGTTTGGGCGATTTCATTGTTAGCCATGCCTTCAAAGTGAGATTTTCTAAGGTGGTACCAATACTGTCGCAGAGCACACTGAAAAAAAATGAGTGCATACTTGTCTAGTTGCATCATCTTTCGGATTCAACTTGAACCTCATCTGTTGAAAAAAGAATGTGAGTCTTATTAGGAGGAAGCTAGAAAGTATGGGACAGAGGAAGACAATATTACTAATTGCAATGAATAACATTACTTATGGATAATGGTCAAGGAAGGTGTTAAACTGGGTATTGTCTTTCTCATTCCTGTACTGGATCCACGTTGCGAGGATACGTGCATGACACCTAACGGCAATGGCTGCCTCTGATACTAACTTGGCTGAGTCTGTAGCATCACGAGGCCTTTTTAAACCTGCCTCAAAATGGATCTCCATTCTTCCTCCTTTAGATTTTATTAATCTGTCAAGCATTATCCCTGATGTTTGTTTCCGCTTGCGCCGTGGTGCTAGTCCAACAACGAATATGGAAAGTGTTAGTGTACATCAAACTATGAGAGTACATATAAAGGAGCATGCAACTGCAACTTGACTCGGTCAGGTACCATCTTGGTGTTGATGCTCATGAGGTTCATCTAATCTTGCCAAGTCCTGTTGTGTCAGCAGTGCTTCGGAAGTAGTGTTAGGTGTGAAGGCACCTTGGGAACTGGCCAGCTCCGGAGCAAACGAACGAGTAACTGGTTGAGATGCTGGTACAGTTGAAGCAGATGCTGCAGTTGGTGGAGCAGGTGATACTATGTTTGTACATTTAGCCGGTGGACTTGGACCTTCTACTGCACTATAAGTACCAGCAGAATCTCAACGGCAGAACCTTTTCCGTTTCACCCGACGAGTAACATCACTCCCTACTATATTGTTTTCCTTACTCTTTTTGACTTTGCCATGTCAAGCTGTACCCACAACACAAAAGAATAAAATCACTCTTCAAAACTCATTGATGCATGATACAAACAAGCAATACTTTGATGTAAGACAACCGTATGAGGATGGAATATGTAAGAAAAATAGGACGGCATGACATATTCACAGCTACTATGTGCAAACTAAGCAGAAGGATTTTCAAGAAAATAGAAGCAATGCAAGCGACACATCATATGAAAGACGCAACCAATATTACTCTGCCAAATTAAAAGTGTCTTGTCATAAGTGGCAATTCAAAAAATTAGAAGCAGTACAACGTAGAAATCAATGCAAGATGCAACCACTATCAAACTTCCATGTTAAAAGCGTCCAATCATGAGTGACTAATGCGGGATACACAACAGCAGTACTTTGATGTAAGAACATGGTATGATAGATAGATGCAGTGTATTCTAGACACAAAAAGCCATGTCATATGCACATGTATAACGTATAAACTCAGCAGGTGCAATTTAATCAAAATAGAAGAAATACAGGCTAGACAACATATGCAACATGAAACCAATTATCACACTATCAACTTAGAGCAAGCACCTGCGATGGTGGAGTACGGGAGATGAACTCATCATGTAGATTTGGGACTTCAACTTCATTAGCAGTAGGAGTGGCAAATCTAGAGAGTCTCTGTTTGCTTCGGTGCGGAGGACCACCAACATCCCCAAACTTACTCTTTTCCTTCCTATTTTCTGATATTGCCTTATGAAGTCAAAACCACAAGAAGATGAATAAAATTAGCTCTGCATAACTTGTTGATGCATGATACAGACGAACACTACATTGATGTAAGGCAAGCGCATGATAGGAGGATGGAATATATACAAAAAAGACGGCGTTTCGTATTCACACGTACGATAGGAGGATGGAATATGTATGAAAAAACAGTAAGCGGAAGGCATTTCAATAAAATTAGAAGAAATGAAAGCTAGGCACCATATGAACATGCAACCAATATCACTCTATCAGGTAAAAAGTGTCTCGTCGTAAGTGCCATTTCAAGAAATTAGAAGCAGTACAAGCTAGAAGACAATGCAAGATGCAACCTACATCACAGTCCCAAGTTAAATGTGTCTTATGGGTATGTGATCGTTGCAGGTATAAGTTGTAAGCTACGCAGATGCAATTCAACATAATCAGAAGCAATACAAACTAGACATCAAACGGAAAATGCAACCACGTATAACAGTTCCAAGTAAGAGCAAGCACCTGTGATGGTGGAGTAGGGGAGATGTGCTCATCATGTACACGTATGTTCTAGAAACAGGAACACGTGTCATATTCACAGGCATTATGTGTAAAGTAAGTAGATGCATTCAAGTTAGAAGCAATACAAGCTAGACACCATACGCAACATGCAACCACATATAATAGTGTCAAGTTAGAGAAAGCACCTGTGATGGTGGAGTAGGGGAGATGTGCTCATCATCTACACAACTACGTTGACTGTCCAGCCTTGTGTTGTCTTGCGAATCTTGTTGGGAGGATGGCGGAGTAGAATCTGTAGAGACCCCCTGTTTAAGTTGCTCCGAAGGACCACCATCATCCACTACCGGACTAATTTACTTCAGCTGTAATGATTTTGCATTGTGAAGTCAAACCGATAAGAAAAAGGAATACAATTTGCTCTTCAGAACTCATTCATGCATGATACTGACGAACACTACTCGGATGGAAGGCAAACACATGATGCGAGGATGGAATATGTATGAAAAACAGGATGGTGTGACATATTCACACCTATGATGTGGTAACTAAGCAGAAGGCATTTCAACAAATTAGAAGCACTGCAAGCTAGACACCATATGAAAGATGCAACCAATATTACTCTGCCAAGTTCAAACTATATGATGTTTCAACAAATTAGAAGCAGTACATGCTAGAAATCATATGCAAGACACAACCAATATCACAGTGGCGACTTAAAGGTGCCTTATCATAAGATATAGTATGTACCAAAAACAGGAAAGCGTGTCATATTCACATGTATCATGTGTAAGCTAAGCAGATGCAGTTTACACTAATTAGGAGCAATACGAGCTAGACACCATATGCAACATGCAACCAGATATCACACTGCCAAGTTAGAGCCAGCACCTTGGATGGTGGAGTAGGGGGGCGGAGACTTGGACCTTGTAATGCGCTATCAGTACAAGGAGAATCGGTACAGATGCTCCGTTTACGTTGCTGCAGAGGACCACCAACATCGCCTTCCTTCCTCTTTCTTAAATTTGCCTTGTCAAGTCAAAACTACAAGAAAAAGGAATAAAATTTTCTCTTCAGAACTCATTGATGCATGATACTGACGAACACTACTTTCATGTAAGACGAACACTACATATCACACTGCCAAGTAAGAGCAAGCACCTGCAATGGTGGTGTGGGGGAATTGCGGTGATCAACTAGAGAGCTACGTTGACTATCTTCATTTAGCCTTGCTGTTTCTTGAGAATCATGTGGGGAGGATGACACTTCACTCTTTAAACGAGTATGGCGTCTCACAGAAACCCACCCGGGTGACTGTCTCATCATAAGTGATTGACGATGGATACAAAAGAACATTAGTTTGATGTACGAACATGGTTAATAGACATATGTAGTATGTATCAAAAACAGGAAGGCATGTCATTATCAAAGGTATAATGTGTAAAGTAAGCACATGCAATTTAACCAAATTGGAAGCAATACAAGCTAGACACCATATGCAACATGCAACCACATTTGACAGCGCGAAGTTAAAGCAAGCACCTGAGATGGTTGTGTGTGGCAATTGAGATCATCAATTGCAGAGCTATGTTTACTGTCTCCAACTGCTGACACTGCACCCGTTAGAGTGCTGGAACGCTTAGTGCTTATCTTCGAATTACACTGGAGCAACTTTTGTCTTTTCTTTCTGCATTTATCAACACTGCGTCAGAGTCTGAAATACCCATGCATAAAAAACAATAGTGTGAGTATGGGTGAAGTGTGTGCACAATTAGTACAGTGTAAAGGTAGCAGATAGCAGGTCGGTGAGAAATAAATGACGGGAGACATATGATAGCTCTACAACATGCATGTCACACTAAATTACTACAGGATTCTATGAAAATAACAGTCGACTGAAAGCAAATAGGTCAGTCCATTTTTTCTGCACCGTCCAATGTACAAAGAACGGGCATATCGCCTTCATCTACCTCCAGCGAGTCAGTGTTGACGATCTTCCTCGAAACGCCAGCAACCACTGGCCCAGTATTCCTCCCCTGCTTGCGCCCTCCCCTCGACCTCACCGCACCGTCGTGCTTGGCACCGCCCCCGATCATCCATTCAAGCCCCGCTGACCTCCAGATCAGGCGCAAGCAGCTCCTGCGCCCCACACCCCTATGATAGACACCGATGCGCCGCTTCCCCGGGGAACAGGCAGACTAGGTGCTCCACGCGCCTAAGCGGGTGCTGCTTCTTTTAATTGCGGTTCGACTGACCCTGAATTGAAATCCAGGCGGGCTACTGACCTCTAGCAAAGGTGAAATAGTAAAAGGGAGGAAACCTTGTGCATGTAGTATCACGAAGAAGATGCAGTAAGAAGCGCTCAACTAGTTTCTTTCGTGGGATGAATACGGTGTGAGCAGAGACGTAAGATTTGCACGAATAAGGGAAGAGGAGTACCTCTTTCTGCTGGCAGTGAAGTGTCCTCCTTCTGTTTTTCCGATGATCTTCTTGTTGTTCGCCGGAAACCATAAGTTGTGGAGGACGATGCAGCCTTGGATGAACCCATGGCCAAGTTTTTGAGTGTGGTGCAGTGGCCGTCTGTCGGCGGCGGGGGAGCAGATCCGAGGCGGCGAACGACGTCGTAGCGAGAACAGCTCCGGTGCGGTGGACGGTTGCGACAGTGGAGCCGCAGCAGTGAGGCGCAAGATGGCGTGGTCGGAGTGGTTCTGGTACGGTGCATGTCGGCATCGGCGTCATGGAGGCAGCTCTTCCTCGGCTTCAGCTTCTAAGTCCTTGAGGGCGTTGCGGTTGCGGTTGCGTTGAACGACGACGTCGGGGTACCGGCTCCGGCGTGATGGAGGAGGGCGGCGGTGGATTGGCCGCTATGGGGTGGAGGACGGAGGAGGCTGGGGTTTCGCGGCTAGTGGAGAGGGCGTGTTCGCGCCCATGGAGTATGAATGGGGAAACGGAGGGAGGCGGGGAACTAAGGGGGAACAATGTTTCAGTTTGAGACGCACTTGTTTGAAATTTGGGGAAAGTTACAAACTTTCCCCCCATGTAAAATTTTGGACATATTGCGGGTTGTGGGTAGGACAGTCATGTCAGGTGTCCCAAATGTGGGCGGGATAGATTTCGGTTGAGCGCATGGGTAGGCACCCACGGCATATGAATGCTTCTCTAGCGCCTTGGTGAAGTTACAAACCTACCCCAGTTTAGACCTTTGGACATCGGGCCGATAGGCTACACGGGCAAGAGTCAGGATAGTAATTTCCTACCACCAAAACATTAGTCTCGCGCGGTTTCGGGTGACCAGAGGCCTATTTGGCGCTTCATTCAATATTTGGGAGCAGAAGCATTAACGTTTTCGGTTCTCTTGAATTGAACTTTCAGGATTTGTCAAACTTCACAAATCATTATTCTTGAAAATCCTAAAGCTATGATTACTTTGGAATGGAGGGGTACATTTGAATATACATTGTACACGAGTATATATTAAAAAAATATGCAACTTACCTCAGTTCATGCATGGTTCCAGATAAAATCTCCTTGGTTGCAAAAAAAGTTAGATATGCGTATGAATATATAATAGCATGTTCAAACTCACAACAAAGATTGATGCCCCCTTTTACATCTGATTTACAAATGCCATTATCTCGGGTTCAAATAGATGAATGCACTTCCTATGAATTTGAATCTTCGAAACCCCCTTTCTGTTGAATTCAACATGTATTCTATTTCGTAGCTAGCAATTCGGAATGTATCCATGCAAGTGACAAATGTATAGAATGCTTCACACTAACAACATGGAGTGCACTAATTAATGTTTATATATGAATTGCAAAAGCATCCATTGCCTGTATTTCAAACCGCTCTCACTCTATGGATCGATAATATGAAATAAACACATGCACATGCTAGAATTCAATTGCAGTTGAAGAAAGAGCCTTCTCCTGGTACTGTATATTAGTGATAGGCGTGTGTACAAAGTACACGTGAATACCAGGCATTGTGCGTGTGTGTATACTATCGACGAACTAGCCCCCAAGCTTGTATAACATACTAAGGGCCTAGGGTTACAAATCATATATAGTCGGCTTATCACCAGTGGGGATAGAGTCCTCCGCGACTCTGGTAGCTTCGTGTTGTACGCCGAGTCCTCCACATGGGTCTTCATATAACACGTCTCGGTCCAACCTATATGTGGTGCAGGATGGAACCGACCCATGAGTCTTCATGTTGACCCACCACAACTAGAAATGATGTGCCCACCACACCACACACGCAATCGGCCACTAAGAAAAAAAGCATATACAATAGTACAATGGTATCTAGCTCATGATACATCTCCATATTTTGTTGATGACACTGACGGACTTTGCATTTGATGTGTGCTCCGTATTTTGTTGATGACACTTACGGTCATTGTATTTGAAGTGAAAGCACGATATGGTCACTGGACTTCAGAATGAGCTCATCACGGTCACCACATATATTTTGGCGTGCTAACCAACATGTGGTTGGATGGTTAGAGGACAGTAGTTTCTCGAGCCCACCAAGGTTAAAGTCCTGGTGCTCACATTTATCTTGTGTTAATTTCAGTATTTTCCGGCGATGTACGTTCAGTGGGAGGAGACGTTCCACTCGACTACGAGGCACCTATGGTGACTTCATAAAATCTCAAGATCATATATGCTGTCCCACTCTCTCGAAGGTGCTCATAGGGGTAGGGTTCGCGTGTGTGCGCTTATAGCGGTGAGTGCTTGCGTGTATATATGAGCCCTTGCGTCTGTACCATGTTAAACAACTACATATCATGATTATACAGTCACTGGCTCACCCGTACAACTCTGTATTTTGTTGATGACACAATCAATTGACCAGTCAAACGTTCCATGCGGCGCAACTAGTGTTGCACCATCGGGGCGCGTAACCGTGGGGCCCACCTATCAGCCCGTATATGAAAGAAATAAATGGTAATTTGAGTCTGTACTGTGTTAATAAAATAGGAGTACATTTTAGGGTGATCATACGGTCACTAGCTCACCATACAGCTCCGTAATTTGTTGATAACACGATCAATTGACCAGTCAAACGGTCCACATTCAGCAGCGCACATTACCATAGGGCCCACCCGTCAACGCGTATCTGAAGGACAGAAATGGTAATAAATTAGTGGTCAATGGGTATTCGAAGTCGTGAGACCTTTCATTGGCAGTCACCGACGGTTGGGGGCATTCATTGGGCGGTGGGGTGGGGATCCCCGAAGAAAAAGCTCGGCGGGGGCGGCTGGAGGGATGGCCGGTGCGGCGGCGGACCGGCGGTTGGGAGTGGTTTCGGGGAGGGTGGGCCGGCCGCGGGCGGCAGGGGCTGGCGGTTCGGCCGATGGTGGCTGGCGGCTCAGGAGGGTGGAGTATGATGATAAACTGGAGGCCCTTGATTTCGTATCCAACGGCTGGAAAATCTAATGACCAGATATGAAGAAGTCAGTCGACTGACGTGTAGCCTCACCCCGCACGTACACATGCATGCACGCAAGACACGCACGCATGTAGGCGTGCAACACTGGCACGTACGCACGCACGCATGTTGGCGTGCAACACTGACACATACACATGCACTCACGAACACACGCACATACGCACCCATGCATGCAACACTGAAACGTACCCTTGCACGCACGCAACACTCGCACACCTGCATGCACACAGCACACGACGCAAGACAGACGTTCAACCTATACGTACATGCACCCTTTGTTAAGGACATGGATTGTTATGGGTATTAATCAATCTTATCTGTGATAAGCAGAACATTGATGTTTGCAGCGGTCTTTATGAATCACAACGTATCGAACGTGTTATCAACATAGTAGGCTTATCTACATGAAAAAGATGATGTCACACTCAATGAACAATCATCGGTTTATGAAATGCCCGCTTCTAACCGCCCTGGCCCACCAAAGGTTCCTCTACTGTGTGTTGCCTGCGTTGGGTCACTGACATGCATGCCATGCACCCAAAGAGCCCACATGTCAGTGGAAGAATGGCGCGGTGTCCTAGGTTAGAGTCGAGGGTTCCACTCGCGGCATGCCCGGCTGATCACGCCTCCGTGCCTCATTCAAACGCCTCCATGAAACCCGCCCGTGTGGAAGCCGAGAAACCCACTCTGGACACACGTCCGTTCATGACCGGGCCGCTCCCCTATCTCCTCCACCATTTTGTCCACTCATACAATGGCTTACAAAGAGTAGTTATTCCGCATCCAAGCCGGCTGGGTAGCCCGCCGGATACGAGCTATGCACCTCGCTGGTCCACCTCCCTCCCCTCGCCCGACGGAGCCAGTTGCTGCCCCAAGCCGGTGCACGGTTCAGCAACTCGCCCCTCCGGGCCAGCTCGACGAGGAGCGGCGCACGGGCGTCGTTGCTGCCGTCCACGCTGCCGCCTCGTACCACGTCTCCCGTTTCTGTGGCCGAGACTCCCATGCCGGCGGCCGCGCCATGCAAGCAGTGACAGAAGCCGGGTGCGCGGAGAGCGATGAGTCGGTGGCCAGCGCCTCCGTGTTCGTCGCCATCATCGAGGAGAAGTAGAACACGGGAGGCCGCCGCCGCTTGGGTCCCATGAAGGCCACCGCGGAGGTGACGCCGGCATAAACAGCAGGTGTCTTGCCGGATCCTTTTTTGCGAGGACCTTCGTCGACCCCGAATGGGCTCCACAGAAGAGGGGAATGTTAGGATGAACTCGAGCCGGTGCCGGCCATGGCGAAGTAGTGGCCGGTGATGAACTCGAACCGGTGCCGGCCACCATCATCTTCGGCACCAGCCAATGATATCAGTTGGGCAGTGGGGAAGCGAGCCGTCCTTTGCGCTGAAGCATATACCTCCGAGGCTCCCGGCAGAGGCTCCCGGTAGTCCGGTGATCGTGCTGCCGGACATGAGCAACACAAATCAATCGGCGGGCGAGCATTTAGGCCAGGTATTATATACCTGTGTTGTCCAGAACTAGCACCGCGTAGTTCATTTGAATGTAATGAAATATGTCATGTTTGTATGAAAATCCGGTATTTTATATGATTTCCGTCGTTTTTTATATGAAATATCAGTTTGTCTATGTGTTTGCGTGAATTTTGTCCGGTTGGTTGAGTTGCTGTCATAATGTGTGCGGCTACGGTTGGATGCCATAATTTGCGGGTCGTCGGTCGGTCTGCGGGTGGCTCGGGCGGCGTTGTGGGACAAAAAAACACAGCTCGTGCAAGCTCGTCTCCAACGTGCGCGCTGGAGGATGCATGATAGCATGAGCACCTGAGCCATTCCTCGTTCATCGGTGGCAAAGGCACCGGTGGACAAAAGGATCGCCAATATTTTGGCTACCCTGGGCAAGATCCAAACAGCCCTTCCCAATAGATTCAAATCCCTAGTTCACCATGGAATTTTGCCATGTGTTGTTTTCATGGACTAGCAAGATGCCCGTGCATTGCACGGAACATCAAGATGCATTTTTTTTACAAACTCCCACATGCATGCAAGGGATAATTAATGTCCTCCTTTGCTAGTACCATGAGGCAAACACCATTAATATTGCATCAATTAGTGTTAGTGGCCTTGTATATTTGCAAATTGTAATTTTGATAGTGGCCCCTTGTATATAAAAATGGAGGGAGAAAGATGAGAGATAAGGTGAGGAGCAGTGGGGCGTGGTGGTGACTGGTAGTCGGACTGGGCGGAGGCATGGGGATGGACGGCGCATTATGTCTAGGTTTGTATCTCTCTCACACACACCCACGTAGGTGGGGGACGTGCACGAAGAGAAGAGGTGCACGCACGGCGCACATACTCCCGTCTCTTTCCCAACCACACCCGCGCGGGTACACGGTGGAGCCCATTTCTGTATGAAAAAGGCAGCCTACATGGTAATTTGGCACGTGTACTAGTTGTCCACTTGGTGGAGAGAGGATCGTCGACCACGGGTGAACAAACAAATTGCGACTTGACGTGTTATGTTAAATTAAAAAAAGAGGCAAACCATGTGGGGCCTACCTTAGAGGCAAGGCTCTATACACTAGAGTACTTTTGATGTGTCCTGTCAACTCGCAGAACAAGGAGAAGCTTGCTTAGTACGCCGTCTCCCCCGCCCACGAGCGCGGTGGCTCAACGGATGAGGTGAAGCTTGCTTACTACGCCTTACGCCCGCTCCCTCGCCCACACGCGCGGTGGCTCGCAGCACGAGGAGAAAATTTTGCTCCTCCCTCTGTTTACTCCTCGTCCCTACTACATACTTTGGTTAGTACTCCCTCCATTTACTTATACAAGGCCACTATAAAAAAAATACATTTTGCGTCTATACAAGGACACAAATAGTAATCGAGACAAAAGTTACTACTCCCTCCTTTCTAGTTTATGGCTCAATTTCAAAATCTCTCCTACCAAGGTAGACGGTGAGTGACCTAATTAATTTCATAGTTTGCACAAGTAATTAGTACGCTCGTTTTTCTCAAGAAGTTATGTTTACCGAGGCATTAATTAGAACGAATGCATGAATGACCACTAAATTTCCATGAACTTGTACATGCATTGGTTAGTTTCCTCTTGACACTGCTTGCGTCAGGTGATCTAGCGCACCTCAAAATCCAACATGTAATGGTACTATTACTAGTATAGTAGAATTAACACTTATCAAACGGAAAAACGAATGTTTTTTAGATGAGCCCTATAAACCCTAGTGGGTACGTACTCTGTAAAAACAGATTTTTCCAAAACTAAGTCACTCCCTTTCATGAATTCTGTAGTATACTCCTCCGTCGACGCTCCCTTTCATGAATTCTGTACTTCCTGTCGCCGACATGTGGGACATATAGCAACCGGGTCGACGTGTCAAGCACCAAATAATAGTGCAGAACAGCAGGGGGGATGCACCCCACTCGTATCGGCCCAGTAGTAGTAGTAATGAGCAATGAGATGTCAAATCACAATGCCGCACTTTCCCAGACGGACGAAGCAACCATTATTTCACACTTCGGTTCGCCATCATCTCAAACCATGTACTAGTATTGCTTCTGCCTCAAGAGGGACACACGCATCGCCTTGGTAGATCATGAACGTGGGACCGCATGACAGGCCATGCTCCCCCGCCGATCGCTCGGTAAAATCACCTCATTTTTACTATACTTCCTCTGTATCGGTTTACTACATGGCATGCACGTCGTTCTAGGTTGAGAATTTAACTGGCTATATATGTGATGAACAGTACTCTAGCCTTTTAAAAAATGTATACTTTTGTACAGTAGTACTATCGATGGATTTCGCCATGGAGCAAAAATTGAAATAAAAAAAGGTGGTACATATAGAGAGCGCTCGTCGCCAAATTATGCATATAGTACTATTAAAAAAAGATAGTACATGCTTAAGTGCGGTGCTAAATTCTATTAAAGTAATACTAGTAGTATGTACATACTGAAGAGTTAAAGTAACGAGAAGAAACATAACATAGTTCTGTTGGGGGCTCAGCACAACACACCCCTCAAATTAAACTAAGCACACCTGAAATTAAACTATGCAACTAATCCGGTAGACACTGCATTAGAAGTTTAGAACCACCATGAGCAACAACACTGCCACCTTACTCAGAGTCCTCGTCCAGCCTCGACTTCGTCCTTGTCCCTATTCCTCTTGGCCGATACTTCTTTGCTTGAACCGCACACTTGGTTGTTGCTCTTCATCCAACCCTTGTAGATATTGAAACAAAGGTAGCCATCCATTGCAGCATAGTGGATGTGGTCTATATCTAGTACATTCCGCTGCCATGCATGACGATGAAACATGTATGGAGGTTTCTCCAGTTTACCGTACGAAGGATGAACCATGGGTCCTGCCAGGGTCAGCATTGAAGGCTGACGAGAGGGCACCAGCCAATTCTTCTGGAGGTCGAAGGGGTTGCCTACAACGAGGCCTATCCGACCTAGGACTTCTTCGTCGTTCGTAAACTCTATAGTAACGAATTTCACTGTTTTGTCCTTGAGGAAGTTCTTAAAATCCTGGCACTCAACGTCGGCATGGCATATGTGGTAGACCAAGCAAACATTATGTACACAAATCTGGATCACGGCGGGCTTCTTCCTCTCTTCGTCCTTTAGATCCTTCTCTCGTCCCAGGACTGTGGTGTACTCAACATCTAGGCCAGCGACCCACTCATCATCTGAGTTTTCGAACATGCGTCTGAAGCGAGAAAGGCATCCTTTCACCGTAGCGGAAGAACGGGTGTAGATGACGTCGAACTCATCGCCAGTGATGGTTATAACCTTGTACTCACTGCCGATCGTGGAGATATGGGACACCATGGATTTGGGAGGAGGGTTAGGATTAGTGGAACTGCCGTAATGTGAATGGACGGGACGACTAGGAGCGAACCGCCGTAGTATTGAAGGACGTGCGGGGACGAGTAGGAGCGAACTGCCAGCGTGCGAACGGTAGGGTACTGGCTTTCCATTCTCCCATAATACGGGCTTTCGAGAGCCCTTGGATATGAGATCGAACGGTTGCATGGCGTGATTCTAAACCTATGGGTGAATATCCTATCCTGGAGGGTTATTCTATAAATTTTCAGCAACTTAGCATGCGACCGTTTGATCTCAGATCCAAGGGCTGCCAGCAGCCTGTATCATGGTCGCGCCTACCACGACCGTCGCGTCGCTCATGCGGTCGCGCCTTGGAGATTTAACACGGTGCGTTAGGCTATCTGATGTTGGCATGTCATACATAGTCACTCATACTACAACATGGTTGGCTATAAGTGTATTTTTTACTCCTCTCTATCTCTTTCTTCGTACTCAAGGAAGAAACGGTGCTAAGCACGTGTATTTATTGCATTTGCCAAGGAGTGACCTCTTCCAATGAAATGGTGTTGCTAAGTTTGCTTCATTTAATTAGCTATAGACTCAAAATTGTCTTTTCACCTAGGTACACCCGCTTAGCACTGTTTCTTCCTTGGGTCACCAAACTAGTCTCTCTCTTCTTGACTAACTTGCCACATCAGACTTTATGCCTATGTGGCAAGCTTAAGCACCTGTAGGAGCAAGTAAAAGTAAGTACAATAGTGCGCTTTACATGGCATTTTTGCATATGTGGAGGAAAGAGAGGCAAGGAAAAAGTGGAGAAGTGGGCTCTCATGCAAGAGCCAGCCTCTACTACATGGTGGAGCATTGGGAGAGGCACCTGTATGGAGGTGGTCAGGAATCTGGGAGACTCACGCCGGTCGTAGCGCCGCAGTTAAAATGATAATGGCAAGTCAAATCACGGGGCCCCACCTGTCCAGCAGTAACTCGCTGTCAAATCACACAGCCCTACGTTTGCAGTAGCCTACTCCCTCGTCTTATCGCGCCTCTGTCGAACTGACTAGGCGGAACTGCCCCGCCGCCTACCACGCAGGAAAAGGCATGCCCTCGACTTTTAAATACAACTACATCTGCTTAAGAATCCAATGATATACTTTTTGTGACATAGTAACTCATATTTAGTTAGTCAAATGGATGACCTAGAACTACGTGCAGGCCCTATAAACCGAGACGCTTAAAATATAAAAAAGACGACACAGACAGGGTACCTTTTTAGATCAATATAGTCGGGATTCACCAAGGAGCAAAACCAAGTGGTGGGCTGCTCCTGTCGTGTTGGCGTAGCAACTCAAGCAGGGTCAGTCCGCATACGAAATGGCGACACACTTAGCAGGACCCCTTTGGCCGACATGTGGCTCATCCACCGTCTTGTTCCACGTGCGATGCACTAAATTACAGTTCAGAGCAGCGGTTGGAATTGGAGGCACCCCGGTCGTAGCACCGCAGTAGTAGAAAATGAGCGATGAGGGGTCAAATCACAAAGCCCCACCTTTCCCGCATTAAGCTGGACGAACGAAGCAACCATCATTTCACTCTAGGGCACAAGAGCATAAAGAAAAGAGAAAACAATGATGCGTGCGGCAACTACCTAAGGCACCCTAGGGTAGGGGTCTCCACTACAGATCCTTTTTTCTTGAAAGCGCATCCACTACAAATCGGCTTCTCCCACGTCGTCTTGAAGAAAACCGATGATGAGTGCGGTGGTAGGGTTTGTAGGAGTACTACGGCGTGCGGGGCCATGTCGTAGTAAACGGGTTCGAGCCGACGCCTTAAATATGTGTGGGCCGCTTGGTTTTACGGGAACGAGGCAGCATTTTGGGTTCGGGGACCAGTGGATATATAGTACGTACAAAAAATTGTGGACGTAGGTTCGACCGAAAGGCAATGATGCATGGGCCCTACATTTTGATATACCCGAGGCCGCGTGAAATTTTCTACTCTACTCAAAACTAGTAAGGTACACATGTATTGAACGCATGAGATTTCGAAACCAAATTATGAATAAATACACACTATAGCATGTAAAGCTTTGAGTCATATATGCATGATGTAGATGTTCGTTTAGTTCTTATAGTTCATCTCATTCAAAATCAATAAGTTTTATAAAAATGTTAAGATTCATGGGGTTGTGCATTGTACTCCCTCTGTTCCAAAATAGATGACCCAACTTTGCACTAACTTTGTACAAAGTTAGTGCAAAGTTGGGTCATCTATTTTGGAACGGAGGGAGTAAATCATAAAGTAAAAAAATGGCAATCCATTTAGAAAAAAATCAATTATGATACAGAAGATTCTAGAACAAAGGAGAAGTACTTGTGTTTTGAGGTTTGTGCATTATGCTTAAGTTCAACCATGGAGTCTTCTAAATTGTACATGTGGCAGATCTGGTGGAATGTTGATGATATCCAACGTCCAGTAGTGCTCGGATTTGCCTATCTCTGCACTGTCCGGTTAGCTTCATCCAGCGACCATCTTTCAAAGTTATTGGCACACTATATAGTTCTTGTGCCATAGTTGCATGTTTTGGAAAAAAGCTACTAGTGGGTTGTACTATCTATTTAGGAATAGAAGATGTATACATGGAAGTTGTAGGGAAAGAGATGACATGGAGCATCTGAATTCCTATGAGTAGGGATTGGAAAAGAGATGTCATTTGGTTCACATCATA
This sequence comes from Triticum aestivum, assembly GCF_018294505.1. NCBI lineage: Eukaryota > Viridiplantae > Streptophyta > Magnoliopsida > Poales > Poaceae > Triticum > Triticum aestivum. The sequence continues at coordinate 611,902,959 of NC_057803.1, read as the reverse complement.
GGAACTTTTCTATTGAATATAGAGATGACATGTTTCTCAATTCCTATGAGGAGGGATTAGAAAAGAGATGTAATTTGGTTCATATCATAGGAACTTTTCTATTGAATATGCGCTAATGTTTATTTTCCTTTGAAATTAAGGGAGTATAGGAATCCATTCATATGAACCAAGTGGCTCTAAAGCTATAGAAATGATATCATGTTTATTTCCTTTGAAATGTGGAGTATATGAATCTATTCCTATGAACCAATTGGCTCTAAAGGAAAAAATCATATAAAAATCATATCATATAGAGTTCCTATGATATTCCTCGACACTAAAGGATGCCTGAAATTGCTGCGGGTGATACGATGGTCTTTCTTTGTAGACTCCTCACCCAACTTTATAGTTACCTCTCGAAGATGAATGAAATGATATATACATGGTATTCTACATGTGCAATTTGGTACATGAAAACTCGGTAAAAGTTTGCGAGGTTCGAATTTTCAATAAAGCTATATGCACTGCATTTCGGAACGGAGGGAGTATACGGCAGTTGCTAACACTCACATGAGATTTGTGTGTAGGAGGAGTGGTTGTTCTGTTAAATGACATGGCAAAACTGACACTGTCGGATGCCGATCTAACGGTCCTTACGGCGTTCGTCAGGAAAAGGCTTGTGGCGAACATTTGTCGGATAATGATTTATGGACACATGCATTGCATTGATACATGCCCCCTCTCTCTCACGCACACGCACCCTCACGAGTCACGACTCTCCCGAGTCCTCTCGTAGACTCGCACGTCGCACCCATCGTCTATCTGTAGGTAGACGTCACGCACATATGTGCTCTTCACACCCTACCCTTAGAACTTCTAAAAAAAAGATGGCGCACACATTTTATTTTAGCTCACACGTCACACACTTGTACTATTACTCTTGTAGCGAACGTTCTTTGGGCATAGTATATTGTACTCTCACGAAGAGAAGCGGTGCACGCACGCACTAGTTCTCTCACACCCACTCGCGGGTACACATAGGAGCGCATTTTTTTGAAGCTGGAACAATAAAATCACTCCACTATATATAAAAGTAGGAGCCTTAGCGCTTTCTTTACTAGGGTTCCTCTCGTTCACTCTCTCATGCTCTCCAGATCTAAGCAACACATAGGTGGCCACACTCTCTCTTAGCTCACGGCTGGTCATAAATCCGGCCGGACAACCTCGACCTGGGCAGGGGTGTAGGTGCATCGTTCACGCTGTCGTCGGTGGCGAGGGAGGAGACCAACGGCTGCCCGCGCGTCCCGATCGGCGGCTGTGCCGTTCTCTCCGAGAGAGCGCCGGCTCGGGAGGGCCTCTGACCCCTTCTTCCTCCCTGTGGTATTGTGGCCAAGATGCGGCTTCCTGATGCCGTCTTTGCGACATGCCGACGACCCTCAGGTATATATTCCTTCGAAACCTGCCTTGCTCTACTGCCCCAGCTTCCCTCGTGTGGATCCTTTTCTACTTCCGTCCGCTGTTCCAAAGCCACCTAGACTTCTACTAAGGCACGTGCTTTGCACGTATGTTCTGTATGATAGATACTCATATACCTTCTTTTTAGAGAGAGAAATGGGTACTCGTATCTTGAGTAGATATCATAGTGTGTTTGTTTGCATGATCTAAGGACTATTCTGAAATAAGAAGCAAATCACTTGCACAAATCAAACTGAGTTCCAAGTAAGAATTTGATTACAAGATAAAAGTTGTAGTTTTATTATATGATGTTTCCTAGGTTCCACTGATGTATAGTTCCGGAGTTGTTTGACGGTTTACATGCATGTTTATGGACTATTTTGTGCAACTAAATAAGTCATTTAGGTCTAACAGACACTCATGTCCTGTATTAGCTTGAGGTATAGCTTATGTATGGCTGAAATAAAATATTACACTTTTTATGCGAATAATAAAAATATTACATTTCTCAATGAAGCAGAATAAAACTTTAGCTAGCATCAGCCATGCAATGTTATGTTATGTGAACAGTGTAAACTTTGCAGTATAGAGGCATCTAAAAAATCCATTTTTATAGTAATCTAAAAAAATAAGTTAGTAGTAGAGTGTTTATTTCCCAAGTGACAACGGGGAACCAAAATGTGCTAGCTATTTGCCAACTTGTCATACTTGCATGTGAGGAGGTGGTAGCAGTTTCTAGACATTTCTCAACTTCAGTAGGTGCAATCCAAATTCAACGGGGACTTCTTTATTTGTTTACTTGGAGAGCAGAGTCGGACATGTGCACAAGGAGCGGGAGCGAATCCGGCAGCTCTTAGCCGTCAGATCATGTCATGCTTTGTTTGATGGACAACAGTGATATGCATGAGAGGGGAAATGAACGGTGGATTTTGAGCCAATTCTTGTTTGGGCGGGAGAACCGAAGATGGAGTGGTAAATCCAATTTCAAAACTGCCCCATTATAGTAGTAGTAGATTAGAAGTAAAGCTATTTCATACAGTCGACTCAAAGCGTTGGTTCAAATAGGGAAGAAAGTGGGAAAGCTGTAGCATGAATCTAGGACTTGGTTCTAAGAGGAAACAGGGGAAAGTAGTAGTATTTGTCACTGTTTAAATAACGTATTTCTTATTTGCGCAAACAGGGATGCCTGTCTCCATATCGTTTCGGGATGTCTGTCTCCGTATCATTTCTATCCGCGCAATCAAAAGCACACACCTCAGCTTTAGTACAACTGCGAAAATGAGATGGCTATCCCTCGTTGTCGTCGTATAACCTCCCGTCTTCAAGGTATCCCTACATTGGTAGTAACTAAGGTAGAATGACCAACGCAATTTAAAAGAAGCTGATTCGCACGTTTTACTTCCTACTTGCAGTGCAGGGACGAGCGAAAACAACTACATCCTAGTTCGGAATGCACTTTCTACCAGTTCATCCATGGACTAAGGACTAGCTGGCACGGCTGCACGGCGGTTTTTTGGACAGGTGCGCGGACAAGAGGCATTGTGGTATGCTTATTTCTGCAAATAGCGGTGCTTAAATTTAGTGGAATGCACAAGCATTTCAGCTGGTCAGTACACTGCATGGTTTAGTTCAGCATTCCAGCTGAGACCACAATTATAATTGGTTATTCTAGAATGAGAGAACCTAACCCTTAATGGTGGCAACAAGAAAAAACCATAGTGAACTATAGGAAATTTAAGCCTTCCGGGAGGCCCTTTGCTCAGAGAGAAGCCTTGCTTGTTTTTTCCTGATTTGTAAACCTTCTCACAACTTTGTCTTTTGCTGTGAACTAGTATATGTTTGTTATGTTCTATGAATCATTGAGATGTATAAAATTGCTTAAGTTATGCTTTTCAAGTTTTTTATGAAGACGAGTTTAATGTGAGTGTTCCACATGAGCGCTGGACTAGCGTGTGATTGTTTGGAATTTATTACATTGTGGCCTCAATTAACTGCATGAACCACTGTAACAAGATACATAGTTACTTATATGTCAGACAGCAGATTCTTGATTGTTAGTTGGTCGATAGCCTAGTGTCGAAGTGAGCTGAGCCAATGTGCCGTGTTTTGCACAACTGCTTACAAGTGGGGTAGCACCAACAGTGTTTACAAGTACTTATGTATACGTCCCCGCATGGTTCTCAAATGAGTGCTCTATTTCATCAAAACACACACTGCTCGTATGATAAACCGTGACAACTTATGTCTTACCATGCCATATTCATGAAAAACCTTGTGAGGACGCATCTGTTTCGGCAACAATTACGATGGTTCTCACATGATTCATGGGCACACAAAAGTAGCAGCAGTTCCCATAGACGGATTCAAACAGAGTACTAGCCCCAGAGGGGTCGATAACATGCAAGGTTCGGATAATTAGACACAATCCAAACTACTATTAAACACTAGCCGGGGAAACTATTTCATGCCTCGATCTAATTTGGGCTGGACACAAGACGGACCTTGCCATGAACATCATCCAGGATGTCACGCAGCAGCTCAATCCTGTGAACCTTCATGAAGACAACCTTGTGGCCTTTCCACTGATAAACTTGTTTGTGGAGGCATGCCACGTCATCTTCCTGCGTAAGCTTGACAAGAACAGTATTCCTCACAGACGAAGGAGTAGCTTTGAACTTCTTGTGCTTCAGTACACCCTGGACAACATGCCTGACAACAGTGAGGCTGGAATACAACTCTTCATTGGTATAACCACAAATGGCTTCCAGGATCCAACAGCCTAAGAACTCTATTATCCCAGTGCGTATATTTAGGTCGTCCGCCTCATAGCGAGTGACATGTACAACCACACAATCCTTGTCTGCATTAGGGCTCTAATTGAAACAGAAACAAATTCTGAATTACTTTTCAGTATAAGAAACACAAGTTATTTAAACCACTACGTATACCATGGCATTGAAGCTAATAAAATTTTGCATTATTAATCACCACATACTTCCTTTTCTATAAAAAATCCCCACATACTTAGATGAAAAACCACAATAGAGATCGGCAAAGAAGGAAATCACCTTGGGCAGCTCAGTGGGGGGGACACATCCTCGAAGGGGGAAAACTGCTCCTACTGTGCCACGGGGGTTGTAACCTCAAACGGGGCGTTGACCATCTCAGTATCTGGGGCCGCCTCGGTGGTTGCCTCCATCTTCTTGGAGCTCTCTGTCTCGTGGGGATCAGCCTCCCGCGTCTACTCCAATATCGGCAGATCTTTGCCTGGTTCTGCTTCGTCCATCATGAAACTGACGAATACTAGGAGTCCACTAAAAGAAAAACGCAATCGCAATGACAATGAAACAAAAAAGAGAGTGAGGATTGGTTACTGCTTTGCAACAGTTCTTTTTTTTCCTCTGAACGAAAATATACCAACATCACGGATCCGCTTACCTTCCCTTCATTCGGATAGAAGAACAGTGGCAGATGCAAGTGTTGCCTTTCATGAAGACGGTGAGGGAGAAGAGGATTCGGCGAAGAGTGAAATTATGGTTGCTTCGTCCATCAAACTTAGACTGCGGGGAGGTGGGGTTTTGTGATACGACGGCTCGTTACTGCCGCGCTATGACCGAGGTGACTCTCCGCCTGCATACTGCCTTCTAATTTGGTGGATGGCATTTGGGCACACGCGCTGCATGGCCCGCATGTCGGTGAACAAAAGTATAACGGCATTCAGTAGAGGGAGACATTTCAATGACCTAGGAGGAGCCAGAAGCGGTAGAGTGTCTCCACTGTACTAGTAGTAATTGTTTTTCTGGGTAGCTGTAGAGTGTCTCCACTATACTAGTAGTAATTGTTTCTCAAGACAAAACAGCCCATCCACACTAGTAAATAGTAAAATCAATTCAAAAGCCCATATATTTACTGAATGAGAGGCGCTACCCACACCCAGCACACCCCCCCCCCCAAAAAAACCTGGGTGCTCTTCTTCCTCCTCGCTCCCACCCACCTCACGTCAGCTCGCTCCACTCGTACCCCCAAATTCCTCACCTCACTTCTATAGAAAACCCCAGCTCCCCTTCTTCCTCACTCCTACAGAAAACCCCCAGCTCCCCTTCTTCTTCGCTCACACTACAACTAGGCTCGTCATTCATTACTCTGCTCAAATATGTGAGTGCGACGCGACGCCCTTGAGGAAAATGGAGTCGGCTGACCCCAGCGCCAAGAAGATGACGCTCCCGCCAGCAGCAATGCATGTTGTAGATCCCGCACCCGGCAGCGCGGGAAGAAGCGGCAACCCCGCCCCCACCGGATCCCAGGAACCCATAGAATCTCGGGTGGACCGCATCAGCGATCTCTCAGACGCCATCCTTGGGGAGATCATCTCGCTTCTCCCGACCAAGGATTGCTACCGCACCCAAGTCCTCTCAATTCGGTGGCGCCCTCTATGGCGTGTCATTCCCCTTAATCTCGACTGTCGTCAGCTATCTCTCTTCAATGATTTTGAAATCCCTAGAGCCATCATCTCCTCCCTCCAGGGCTCCGTTCAAAGCCTCTGCATCCCGTCATGCTAGCTGAGCAAGCATACCATGCCCTACACGGTGGACGCTTGGCTGGAATCCCCTGAATTCATAGAACTACATCTGCTTGAGTTCTACTATTCCCCTAGAAATCACATACCACATACCGAACGCCATGAACTTGTGCCCTCAGCACCGATGTCCATCTCGGGGTTTTCGTCCTCTCTCCACACCGCCACCTTTGTGCAGTGCTACCTACCAGACAATCTGGTACTAAGCCTTCGACTCCCATTTCTCAAGAAACTTTCACTTGTGCGGGTTCATATATCGGAGGCCTCATTGCACATCATCATTCACTCCAGTTGCCCTGCGCTAGAGTGCTTGGTGCTTGTTTTCACAGTTAGAGTCGGTTGTCTCCAAAGAAAGTCGCCTAACCTTGTAAGAATTGGAATTTCTTTTGACGGAAGGCAACTCATCATCCAAGATGCCCCTTCACTTCAAAGGTTGATCCTTGATTCTAGTTATTCACCGTTGCAAATAACCGTCCTCTCTGCGCCTAAACTGGAGACCTTGGGTGTAATACATGATCTCTGTGCTCATTTCAATATGGTGTTTGGCTCCACAGTTCTACAGGTACTTTATATTATCATCTACACTTGTAACCATAAGCTGCATTTTAAATTTCTGCGCATAATTTATATATCATCTTGGAGTACACATTTTGTACTAATATTATGTTTTATGCTCAATGAAGAGTTTCTCCATGGATGGCCTATCAATGGTGCTGGATTCTGTCAAGATCTTATATATCCAAATGAATAGTTTTGATCTGAACAAGAATATTGACTTGCTGCAATGCTTTCCATGCCTGGAGAAGTTGTATATAAAGGTGATAATTTCACGCACATTGGAAGCCCGCATATAGTGTACTAGAATTAACCGTTCAGCTGTTGCTCTTTCGACACTCTTCTTTTAGACCTTAACTGTTTTCAATCTTCATGTCTATTTAGGCAACAGGACGGGGTAAGAAGGTTATAACCAATCGGTGGATTCATAAGCATCGGGATATTCTCACTTCTCATAAGATTCGATTGAAGACAATAACGCTAGAACGATATGTAGCCAACCGTGCAAACACAAGATTTGTCACATTCTTCCTGTTGAATGCGAGGTTACTATTGTCCGTCAGGCTTAAGTTTATCAGCAGCATGGTTTTGACGGATGGGTATGTCGAAGAGCAAAAAAAGGAGTTTCGGGTGGGCAAAAGAGCTTCTGAACGTGTCGGGCTTCTATTTACAACATATTGTGGTCATAATCCAGTAAATTTTACAACCCAGGATGTTCATTCTATGGACCTGACCGATCCATTTGACTGTGACTACCGAAAAACAGTGCTGGAGTTAGATGTTGTTGCCCTTTTCAATCTGGTTTTTTTGTAAACCTGATGAACAATTAACCCTCGTGCTTTTGTATAGTTTGTAAGCTGGAGTTAGATGTTCCTGCCCTTTTCAACTCGGCTGTGACTGTCATATTTTCTTTGAAACAAGGCAAATGGCTTGCCATTCATTTAATTTAGAGTGAAATATTGTAACAAATCCAAACCAAGGGAAATAACATCACTCTCACCGGCTGCTTGAGCTCACTTTGCATTACAGAAGCCAAGTGATTAGCCCCCACTAGCACCCACAAACTTATTTCGAACTAGCACATCAAATGGGCTATAAATTTTCATAGGAAAGGCTGCATGACCGTGACAGATTTGGATTCTGACATTTGGGACCCGCGAGGAAATAGCCTATCCAAGGTGGTGTCGACTTACTAGCCAGTCAACAAACGATTCTTCCTACCAGCCATTGGATTGACATCCAACATCTGTCGTGTATCTTCTATCTCTTGTATTCTTCTTCCTCCAATCGCCCAAACCAAACCACCCCGTCGGCTCCACCTCCTCCCGCCTCCCATGGCTGGTTGCGCCTCTGCCGCCCTACCGTATGTACCCTCCAACGTTGGCCAGTCCCTCCCTCTATTCCCCCACACGTCCTGTTATTCTCCGGCGATGTCAGCCACAACACGCACCCACGCCCGAACCAGTCAACCCCCATACTCCCCTCCGCCTGCGACTGGACCGACGCATCTTCAATGGCTCCTGTTTGTTCCGTCTGAGGCCTCGCCGTCGTCCTCCGCCTTGCGGCCTTGGTTCGCTCGCCGTGCGTGGTGCGCCGCCCTCTTGCATTGTCAACGTCGTCAACAACCGAGAGGACCAAAGAGATGACTGTACGTGGAGAGGATGACAGTAGGGACCCACCAGCGTCATGGCAGTACGCAAGCAAGTGCCTCTATAGTACAAGCCCAAAAATATGGTTCCTCCTAATGGTTGGACATCGGGGCTCACGCCATTGTCAATGTAGTCAATAAACAAGAGAATTACACTACGAGCGGCTGACACCAGGGACCCAGCAAGTCGCGTAGTTTTTTTTTTTGAGGAACAAGCAGTTGTTATTTATACTAGTTTTAGTGACGGACCATGGTAACAACGGGACTGTGCGGGGGTTGTGGCCCGTCTAGTCAGGGTTTTATTTATGTTTACCACATCATGAGCCCAGTTGTGTTTTTTTCTTGCTGAAAATGGCTAGCCCAGTTCTATTTTTTTAAGAAATACCCAAACAAGGCCTACTTGCTTTATCGGCCCTGCTGGGCTGCAAATCTCTCAAGACGAGGAGAGTTTCATTCGGTTTGCCCAGAAATGGGTTGTACATTTTTAAAACACATCAAACCGGGAATTAGTTTCAATTTTTTTCATTACAAGATCTTAAATTCCAGTGATTTTTATGCATGGAAAATTATTTGGATTTTATATTTATATAAATTATTTTTCAAAATAGTTTGAATGTGAATCGATATTTATGGATTAAAAACAGTTGACCGCACCGAAATATGCAAAATTTCATATACTTTTTAACCGTGGCAACAATATGGGGTGTGATGCTAATAAAAAGAAGATGAGCTTCAAAAAATTCTTAAGAATTAGCAAATGGGATGTACATTATTAGAAATAATGGTAGATGGGCTATATGTTGTTTTCCACAGATTTAAGGCTGATTTGTGCTCCTACTACAGGTTGGCGCGTATGCTTTCATAAAAAAAAGGTTGACGCACATGCAACGCCCTGTCAACTTAGTCAACACACGAGAGCAGTGACTGTTGGATATCCATCCAACGGCTGTCGTGCTTCTTCAATCTCTGCTCTTCATGCTCAAGCCGCTCAAACAAGCGCCGGCGGGACTACCTGCTCCCTCCTCCCGCGGCCAGCTATGCTGCCGCGCAGGCCTCACGGCCCCACCGTACTCCCATCGCTGGCCTAGCCATCCCTCTACTCACCCACACATGTTGTTATTCTCTGGCGACGACAGACGAACCAGTAAACCCTCGTACCCCTCCGCGTGGGAAACAACTGTCGAGTATTCCTTAGCTCCGTGTCGTTCCCTTCCTAGGCCTCGCCGTCGTCCACCGCCCTGGTGCTCTCGGCACGGCCTGGTCAACGTGGTCAATGAATGACATCCATCGGAAGTGGACTGTACGTGGAGAGGCTGACAGCTGGGTCCAGGGCCGCACGCAAGGAAATGCCTCCTTATTACGCGCAAAATAATGATTCCTCCACCTGACAGCTAGGGCCCACAGGAAGGGCCTCTGTATTTCATGAAAAAAACGTTCCCCCTGCTGACAGGTCGGACCCACCAGCTATATCTTCGCACGCAAGGAAGTGCCTCCTTATTACGCCCAAAAAAATGAATACCCCCTGCTAGCTGGGACCCACCATATTGTTGGGCTGACTTGTGGGCCTACTAAGTTGACAGGGACGGAGAGCTTTGTCAACTTAGTCAATACTCCAGTACACTACTAGGAAAAGGACTATAGATAGAATTGATACTAATGGCGCACCATGGAAGCAGTGCGCCACTACTATATACTAATGGCGCACCGGTTGGTGATGCGCCATTAGTGTGGAAGACACTAATGGCGCACCAGAAACAGGGTGCGCCACTAGTATTAATTTGTTTTTCCATTTTTCCATACAAACTAATGGCGCATCAGGTCGAAGTGCGCCATTAGTAGTTCTAACTAGTAATGGCGCACCAGACAGACAGTGCGCCATTACTGTAAAAAAATTATTCTTTTTTTTGCAAAACTACTAATGGCGCACCGTTTCACAGTGCGCCATTACTAGTTTAAACTAGTAATGGCGCACTATTACCCGGTGCGCCATTAGTATATATATTTATTTTTTTTACTTTTTAGCAAAACTACTAATGGCGCACCACCTGCAGGTGCGCCATTAGTAACCAGGGTTACTAATGGCGCATTTGCTGGTGGTGCGCCATTAGTAACCTGGGACCCCAACAAGATATTTTGGACAGCCCCACACCTACCCACTCACTTTCCCCACTTCATTCCCTCCACCTCCTTCTCCAAGCTTTTGGCTGCCTCCTCCTCACCTCATTTCCACCATAGATTCATCAAAATTAAGTTGTGAAATTACCTTTTTTTGATAGGTAAGTAAGGGGAAAGCTATCTTCATGATGTAGGTCTACTTTTTTCTCCCTAGCTCGCTCCAACAACGTGCACATGCACTTTTTGTGGCCTAGCTAGATCTATGTATGTTTGTGGTGTTGCATGTGTTTGTGGTGTTGCATATATGTTTGTGTTTGAAGGTACCGGTATTTGAAATGTGATAGTTGCCAATATTTTGCCGGAATGTTTTGATTCATTTCCGTTTCGGCGAGAATTTTGGCACTATGCATTCTTGTTGGTCCTATTTTTAGGGAAGGTCATGCCAAAAAATTTCTTGGTTCTAAAATATCGTTTTGCTCTACCCCGCAGGCGACCATGGTCCGCACGATGACTGAAGGCATCATGAATAGGTTTTTGAGCTCCATGAAGGCCGAGATGCTTCAAAAGAACGAGACAGAGATAAGATGTTTGTGTCGAAGATGCAAGCTGAAGAGCCTTATTGCGGACCCGGATTCCGGGCAGGTGCGGGACCACCTGCCCTTGTGTGGTTTCATGGATGGCTATCGGTGGCAAGGTGATGAAGATGACTATGAAGTCGTCCATGGGGGGTGGGCAAGAAATGAGGAAGGGCAACAAGACAAGTACCACCGCGGCGAGGGCGGGCGAGAAGACGAAGAATCTCCAAGACATGATCACGACGGTGATGCTGTACACAGTCATCATGTAGAAGATGTTGTACATGATGATGAGGAAGATCAAGACGAAGGGCATGATCATGAAGATGAAGATGCCGGAGCAGACGATGATGGAGGCTGGGTGCAGGACCCTCATATTCAAGAGCTGCTTCTCAAGCAGACGGATAACGCAAGAGCTGCCGCCCGAGAGAAAGCCAAGCTAGATCAACTGGAGATAGATGCGGTTACTCCATTGTATGAAGGATGCAGGCCCGAGGATACCCGCCTGAAAGTAACGCTCATGGCTCTGGAGATGAAGGTAAAACACAAAATGACCGACGCATGCTTCGACGAGAACATGTCATTCTGGCACGAACGTCTTCCCAAGGGGAACAAGTGCCCGACCAGTTTCGAGGAGGCGAAGAAAATCGTGTGTCCTCTGGATTTACCGCACGTGAAATACCATGTGTGCATGAACAATTGCATCATTTATCGGGACGAGCACGCGGAGTCTACCATATGTCCGGTGTGCGGTGTCACTCGATACAAGAAGAGGAAGAAAGCTCCTCGAAAATCGGTGTGGTACTTTCCGATCACTCCTCGTCTGCAGAGGTATTTCGCGAACCCTAACGTAGCAAAGCTCCTGCGTTGGCACACGGATAGGGAGGAGAAGAAGCGGGAAGATGACGGAAATGATCCGGAGATAAATAAAAAAGACAAGATGCTGAGTCACCCTAAGGATGCGAGCCAGTGGCAAGCATTGAACTTCGAATACCCAAAATTTGGGAAGGATCCAAGGAACATCGTGCTGGGCGCGAGCACCGATGGAGTCAATCCGTTTGGCAGCCAGAGAAGCACACATAGCACCTGGCCTGTGTTGGTGTGGATGTACAACCTTCCCCCCTGGTTGTGCATGAAGAGGAAGTACATTCACATGAGTATGCTAATTGAAGGGCCGAAACAACCAGGGAACGACATCAATCTGTATCTGGGGCTGCTGAAAGAGGAGCTAGACACGCTGTGGAAAACGCCAGCCAATACGTGGGACGCCACAGAGAAAGAATACTTCCCTATGAGAGCTGCACTGCTCACGACGGTGCACGACTATCTCGGTTATGGATATCTCGTGGGGCAGGTAGTCCACGGATTTTCTGGATGCGTAAGGTGCATGGATGACACAATGTATCGCCAGCTAGATAGAGATCCTGGGTCTTCGAAAACCGTGTTCATGGGACATCGAAGGTGGCTTCGCAACGATGACCCGTGGAGGAAACGCAAGGATCTGTTCGATGGTGAAACCGAACCCCGAATACGCCCGCGTACGAGGAGCGGCGAGGAAATAGACGAGCTGTTGAAAAATTGGAAAGATTGCCCACTGCCGGAAAGAAGCAAAAGGCGCCAGAGCCGCTGCTGAAGGTATGGAAAACGAGGTCTATTTTCTGGGACTTGCCGTACTAGAAGATCCACCGTGTGCCTCACAGCCTTGATGCCATGCATATCACCAAGAACGTGTGCGAGAGTCTGCTTGGTACCCTGCTCAACATGCCAGAGAGGACCAAAGATGGGCCGAAAGCAAGGGCAGACTTGAAATCAATGGGCATCAGGCAGGAGCTTCACGCTAATGATGATGATGATGATGATGATGATGATGATGATGATGATGATGATGAGGTGAAGCAGGACACAGAAACTCGTCGCAAAGGCAAAAAGGCCAAGAAGACCAGAAGTGACTACCCTCCCGCGTGCTTCACTCTAAGTCAGGAGGAGATCGAGCAGCTTTTCACCTGCCTCGTAGGAGTAAAACTTCCTTACGGTTACGCGGGGAAGATAAGCAGATACCTAGACCCAGCGAAGCAGAATTTCAGCAGGATGAAGTCTCACGACTGTCACATGCTGATGACGCAGATACTTCCAGTTGCAATCCGTGGGATCATGCACGCGCACGTCCGTGAAACGCTATTTGGCCTATGCAACTTTTTCGACATCATCTCTCGGAAGTCGATTGGCGTGAGGCAACTCAGAAGGCTACAGGAAGAGATCGTGGTGATACTATGCGAGCTTGAGATGTACTTCCCGCCCGCATTCTTCGACGTTATGGTGCATCTGCTGGTCCATATCGTGGAGGATATCATCCAACTCGGGTCGACGTTCCTGCACAGCATGATGCCGTTCGAAAGGATGAATGGTGTCATCAAAGGATACGTTCGCAACAGGTCACGTCCAGAGGGAAGTATAGCCAGGGGCTTTCTGACCGAAGAGTGCATCTCCTACTGCACGAATTATCTAGGCATCGAGAACCCTATTGGTCTGCCCGTCAACAGGCACCTCGGCAGGCTCGCTGGATGGGGTCACCGTGGGGGTCGCCGCGAAATGCATGTCGACTTCGAGGGTCGACTCGCCGACTTTGAAAGAGCAAACCTAGTCGCGCTACATCACATAGACGTGGTCGATCCTTGGTGGTAGAGCACAAAACCTTTATCGAGAAGACGTACAATGACCGAGGCCAACAGAGGACGGACGGAGATATACTCAAAGAGCACAACTCATGTTTCACACGTTGGTTCAAGCAGAAGCTTTTGTCATACCCTTTACATGAGGATTCTTCCGCGGAAGAACAACTCATATTCGCCTTGTCACAGGGCACCGAGCACAACCTAATGACCTATGAGGCGTACGATATCAATGGCTACACATTCTACACCGAGAACAAGGACATGAAGAGCGATGGTTATCAGAACTCCGGGGTAACGATGGAATCCTACACTGGTAACGACAAGGACAGATACTACGGAAGGATCGAGGAGATCTGGGAGTTGAGCTACGCTGGAGAGAAGGTCCCGATGTTCCATGTCAGATGGGCCAAGAGCGTCCTAAAAGAAGACCGGTATTTCACCACCATGGTTATACCCGAAGCCAAATCCAAGACCGCAGGCACAAACATCACCGCGAAAAATGAGCCATGGGTACTGGCTTCCCAAGTGGACCAATGCTTCTTCATTACCGACCCGTCAAAGCCCAGTCGTGTTGTCGTGAGGAGAGGCAAAAGGAAGATCATCGGAATGGATGGAGTAGCCAATGAGCAAGACTTCGACAAGTACGGCGACCCGAAGATCGAACATGACGACGACGATGAAGTAGCAGCACACATCACAAGAAGAAGCAGGACCACCCTACCTAAAGGACGTCCATTCCACAGAAGAACTCCATTTGCGAAAAAGAAGGGCAAGAAGATTGTGAATAGATAGCTAGCTAAGATCGGTTGCATTTAAATCGTAGTCTTCATTTCTCGATTGTATTTCATGGGCACTTTTTGATATCATGAATATTTTTAAATTTCATGGGCACTTTTTGAATTCATGAGGACACTTGATCTCGATCTCCATCTCGATCTCGATTCCCCCCTCCATCTCGATCTCGATCCCCCTCCATCTCGATCCCACCCGCACCCTCCCCCGCTAGCTCCACCGCCACTGACGACACACCACAACCCTCCCCCGCTCCACCGCCGCCGACGAGCACCCGGCCCCCCGCACCCTCCCCCGCTCCACCGCCGCCAACGGGCACCCCCCGCACCCTCCCCTGTTCCACCGCCGCCGATGATGATATTTTCAAGTAACAAATTTGAACATATTTTTTAAAAAATTATTACTTTTTTTATAAAAAAATATTACTGTTATGATTTAAACAAGTTTGAACATATTTAAACACAAATAAATATCAAACAGCATTTAAAATGCATAAAAAAATATTGGGGAGCCTGGGAATCAAACCCAGGACCTCCTGGTGTGTGTGTGTTGCGTGCTGACCAGTCGGGCTAGTGGGGGGCTTCTGTTGTAGATAGGGTTAGGTTGTAGATAGGGCTAGTGGGCTAGATTAAAACAAAATTCTAATGGCACACCGAGAGATGATGCGTCATTAGAATAGTCATACTTATGGCGCACGAGGGGGTGGTGCGCCATTAGAACCCTCCCCCACTCCACCTACTGCCCTCGCACTGTGTCCTCCCTCCCTCCCTCGCCAGATTCCCCTCGATCGACCACCGCCGCAGCCGCCCACACGCCCCCGCCATCCGCCGCCTCCGTCCACCGCAGCTGCCCACGCGCCCCCGCCGCCTCCCTCTCCCCTTCCTCCCCCTCGAGCACCACCTC